>NW_026858183.1:0-5000 GCF_026571515.1 Ruditapes philippinarum
TTTTTTATTATTTATTGCAAAAATTTTTTGAAATCTATTAAATTTTTTCCCCTGAATATTTTAAATTTTAAAAAGGGATGTTAATTTTTTTAAAAAATTTAGAAAGCTTCCATGTTACTTGATTAATTATTGTGATTTATTCTTTTAAGAACTGGCAGTTTCTTTTTAAATGACACTTTGTAATTAAACGTTACATAATATTATGTTCTCTGTGTGTATTCAAACGCTGTTCATTTTACATTTTAGAAGAGACTGTATAGTAATTATCTTTTTCTCCAAATATCAAATTTGCGCATAGTATGTCTTAAGATTTCCTATTACACTTACGGTCATACACGAGTTTGGAATTCTGAACACCTCGGATTCGTTGCCACTCACGTGGTATTGCACCATATCAACATAAAGTACAGTTTCCACAATTCGTGTACCTAGAGAAGAAGACAAGACAGGATTCAGAAAAATCGCAACTTTTTATTATACAAGTATTCAGCTAACGTGATGCAAGCGTAAGTGCGAAAGACATTTGTTTTATATCTTCTTTTTTTAAATAAACGCCATAGTGTAGTCAGGTACGGTTTGTCAGCGTACGGTATGGTACGGACATATACAGAACATTATTGTGAAAGAGTTGTTCCCCTTCGTATTACATGTACGCCATTTGTTGCCGATTCTTTAGGCAATATTAATAAAGTTTCCTTTTAAAAGGAAAGGCTTGCACAGTTGTGCCTTCATCCCAACCCTTTAAAATTATTGTTTTTTTTTGTTTCAATTTATAATCACATTTTTTTTAATGAATTACGGTATTTGTATATCATAAAGGGTTTATTTAGTTGTTTTTTTTTTTGTTTTTGTTTTTTGTTTTTTGGAAAACGAATATTTTTTGTCAAAACGATTTGAAATCTATTCTCTATTGTATAGACTAATAAAGAAAATGATCAATCGTAAAAATACTAACGTGGAGATCTATCTATGATACTGAAGGGAAACAAGTGTGCACATTTCATTTCCCCTTTTTCGCAGAGAAATCATTCGTTTGCTTTATAGACAAGTAAATGCACTAAAATACTTCGTTACGTGGTACCAATTAATAAGCATGTATCAACTATGTTACACGATCACAAATACGATGCGCTATCTGTAGATCAGCACGTGGCAAGGTTAATGATATGCATGGGCTATTTTAAGATTACCTCACCAAGAAGTTGAATTGCGTTCAGCAGATCTAAATATAACTCGATTATGCGTGATTTGGTAAGCAGGACCACCCTTTGAAGACGGAATACTACTACAGTCACCATTTTCTATTGTATAAAACTAATACACACAAAAAACAATTATAAAAGACAGTAACTTTTGCGTCTTGAAAAACAATTGAACGGAACAATTTCGTTTATAATTTATTACGGTTTAATTAAACCGATAAATCAAGTAAAAATAGAAATGCTATTTATATAAACAAACTGGGATTACCGAAGTAACTAAAATAGCTTAGATTTCCGTAATATTACTTCGTCTGATTCCGCAGTATGACGGAATCGCCCGAATTGTCACGATTGCAATCGGAACAACATCGGCTATTATCATTAATCCAATGAGTGACGGAAAAGGCCGAAAAGTTGCGATTGGCACGTTTGCAGCTGGTTTCCCGTTCAATCATGCACTAACAAATGGAATCAGGAAACCACCTTACCGAAACAAGTTATTCAAAACAAATGGTTTGCAACCGTGGCTGCAAGCCAAAAAATCAGATTCATAATGGCCGAGCTGGAGAGCCAATCAAAATTCTCCAATCTCATTACAGCCGAGTTTTCTCATAAAGGTCGTAAATGGGGCATAATTACCTTATTTGATGTTCATAATGTCGTGATGAACTTCATATTAGCCTTACATTTAAAGTGAAAACGTGCCCAATATTGAAAAGTTAATTAATAATTAAATATATAAGTGCTGTTGGATTCCTGTATATTATACAAACTCTGCAAAGTTACACCATTTTAGAAGGAAAATATGTGAAATGTTGCTGAGAAGTGTTGCTCTAAATTTTAATTCTGAAATCGTTCCGGAAACGGATACCACAAATTTAAAACTTGCCATTCATAACCATACACATTTATTTATTTATTTTTTATTATAATTTACAATAACACTCAGTTTGTATAATTTACAAAAAAACATGAGCACATCAAACATGCAAACATATAAAAGAAATAGGTCACTGTGATGCTTTTTTAATGTAAATGACATAAAAACAAACAAGAATAATAATAAACATAGACAGCAATATAGATTTATGTTTGTAAGCTGATACGTATATCGTATCGAATACATATATTAACAAGGGTGCCATAGTCACAAAATACGCCCGTTTACGAAAGCTTTAGATGGAGATAGGGGCATTATGGATAAGTGTAATCTAGCAAGCAAGTTTTTATTCTTGGCACTGTGTTGTTAAATGAACCTTAAAACAAACCAGTAGGGAAGATATGCACAGGATGTGTGAATTTGACCTTGGTCGCAGGGACCTGAATTTAATACACGGCATTCAGCCTCACAATGATGAACATTTATGCCAAATTATATTGAAATCCCTCTATGCATGTAGAAGTTTTGCTCCAGACAAGCGTTTTTCTATGAGCTCTAACTGTGACCTTCACCTTTGACCTAGAGACTTGGTTCATGTGCAGGGCACTACGTCTCATGGTTGTGAACAATTTTATAAAGTAACATTAAAATTCCTTCATGCATGTAGAAAATATGCTCCGGACAATATCTGGATATTTAATCATCTCCAGTGACCTTGACCTTGCAAATATTAACCTAAATTAAATGTGTCACACCTGTAGTCATGATAGTTACCATTAGTGCTACAATCCATCAATAAATGATGACTAAATGGTCCCTATACACATCTTCAAATTTTTATCTGAACTTTGACCTCTATGTGTAACCTTGACTTTGGTCGCAGGGATCTAAATTTTGCGTGCGACACTCAGCCTCACAATGGTGAACATTTGTGCCAAGTTATATTGAAATCCCCCTATGAATATAGAAGTTTTGCTCCGGACAAGCGTTTTTCAATGAGCTCTAAGTGTGACCTTGACCTTTGACCTGGAGACCTGGATCATGCATGGAGCAATACATATCATGGTGGTGAACATTTCCATAAAGTATTATAAAAATTCTTCCATACATGTAGGAGATAATGCTCCAGACAAAATCTGGATATTTCACCATCTGTAGTGACCTTGACCTTGCATATATTGACCTAAAGTATATGTGTCACAGCCGTAGTCATGATAATGACCATTTGTGTTACAATCCCTCAATAAATGATGATTAAATCGTCCCTATACACATCTTCATATTTTTATCTAAACTTTGACCTCTATGTGTGACCTTGACCTTGGCTGCAGGGACCTGAATTTTGTGCGTGACACTCCGCCTCACAATGGTGAACATTTGTGCCAAGTTATATTAAAATCCCTCTATACATGTGGAAGTTTTGCTCCGGACAAGCGTTTTTCAATGAGCTCTAAGTGTGACCTTGACCTTTGACCTAGAGACCTAGTTCATGTGCATGACATGGCTTCTCATAATGGTGAACATTTCTATGAAATTTCATTAAAATCCCCCCATGCGTGTAGGAGATATGCTCCGGACAAAATCTGGATATTTCATCATCTTTAGTGACCTTGACCTTGTATATATTGACCTAAATTATATGTATCACAGCCATAGTCTTGATAATGACCATTTGTGTTACAATCCCTCAATAAATGATGACTAAATTGTCCATATACACATCTTCATATTTTTATCTGAACTTTGACCTCTATATGTGACCTTGACCTTGGCCGCAAGGACCTGAATCTTGCGCGCGACACTCCGCCTCACAATGGTGAACATTTGTGCCTAGTAATATTGAAATCCCTCTATACATGTGGAAGTTTTGCTCAGGACAAGCATTTTTCAATGAGCTCTAAGTGTGACCTTGACCTTTGACCTAGAGACCTAGTTCATGTGCATGACATGGCTTCTCATAATGGTGAACATTTCTATGAAGTTTCATTAAAATCCCTCCATACATGTAGGAGATATGCTCCGGACAAAATTGGACGCCGCCCGCCCATACGCCCGACCGCCCGCCCGCCAGGGGCGTTCCCATAATACGTCCCGTTTTTCAAACGGGCGTATAAAAAGAGCAATTTAATGGCATAAATCGGGTTCTATCCTGAAATAGATCACGTGGTTTCAATTTTCTATCTAATTGATTGTTTCTTATCATCGCTCCATATAAATAAGTTTTGGTATTGATTGACATATCGTGTTTATTTCACGTGTGAACTACCTGGAAAATATATGGAATTATATAAAAAAATGAAAATAAAGATCAATAAAAGATACGTTTTCAAATAACACGAATTGTTGAATCGGAATAACCTTATTATTGCCGTTATTATTTGATATGTAGTCTAGCCAATATTTGGATTTGTTTTTTTTTTGTTTTTTATAGCGATGCGGTGGCATATAGCGATTCACCTGTGTGTATGTGTGTGTGCGTGTGTGTGTTATATAGATTATATAGTGAACTTAAAAAAATCTTCTTGTGAAAAACCACTAGTCCAATTTCAACCAAACTTGGCAGGATTCTTCCTTGGGTAAAGGGCTTCCAAAGTTGTTCAAAGAATTTCATTCCATGCATAAATCTGGTTGCCATGGCAACCAAAAGGAATTATAAGAATAAATTTTAAAAAATCTTCTTGTAAAAACCCAAAAGGCATAGAGCATAGATATTTTGTATAAGGCATTGTCTGGTAGACCTCTAACATTAGTCTTCAAATTATAGCCCTGGGGTAAAAATTGGCCCCGCCCCGGGGGTCATTGATTTTCACTATGTGCATACAGTAAAAACTTAAAATACCTTCTAGTAAAAACCCAAAAGGCCTAGAGCTTAGATATTTTGCATAAGGCATCATCTGGTAGACCCTTTCAAAGATTGT
>NW_026858184.1:0-33598 GCF_026571515.1 Ruditapes philippinarum
AATTGAAAAAACAAAAAAAATTTTAAAACAAGTTATAATAAAAAGTTTGGGGTTTAAATTTTTTTGATTTTAATGTTTTTTATTAATTTCGTAATTATTTCTTTTGAACAAATGAAACCCAAATTTTTATATAGAAAAAGTCGTTGAAAAATCGGAATTTTGGGTACGTATTTCACGAACACAAAAATGGCCCAAAATCATCACTTTTTCAAAGTAAAGCAATTTCATATCGGGGAAACGCAATTTCTTTAAAAAAAATACAGAAAATGCCAAAAAATGGGCCCAAAAAAATTTGGGTTTTAATTTAAAATCCTTTTAAAATTTTTTTCAGATATTGTTTTTTTTTTTGGGGTTTTTTCGTCACAAAAGACACCCCCTATGGTCATAAAACGCGATGTTCCCCGCTTTAAATGGTTTGGGGGGACCCAAAGTTTGGGGGCAGGGCCCTATTTGGGGCAGGGGGGAAGTGTTTCAGGGGCGGCCCGGGCCATGCATATTTTCAAAATTTAAAATTTTTATTTTAATCTTTTAAAAATAATAAATATTTTTTGACTATCATTTTTCATTACATCCCAAACATTTATTAAAAGCATTTTTTAAAATTTAAAAAAAAATAATTTTTAAAAAACTAAACTTGGGTTTAAACTAAAATTTTTTAAATTATAAAATATTGCCCACACAATTATTTAAATATAAATTTAAATTTTTAAATATTTAAAAAAAAAAAAAACAAACATTTTTTCAACTTAAATTTTTAAAAAAAAATCACAGTTCCCCCCTCGTTTTCGATCCGGTCCACCCCCGTCCTAAAAAAAAGGCCGCCCCCGGGCAACATACCGGGCCGCCCCGGAATTTTTCGGTTTCCCGTTTCCCCGGGCCGCCCTATTTTGTTAAATTTGCCCGTTTAAAGGCACTTTTCGCAATGCTGAAATTTTTCAAAAAAATTAAAAAAACCAATTTTGGGGGTTTAAAAAAAAAAGGGTTTTGATTATTGTTAAGACTTGGGTTTGGGTTTTTGGTTTTTAAAAATTGGGTTTGATTGGGTGTATTTCAGGGCACCCTTTAAGGGGAAAAATTAAAAAAATTGGTTTTTAATTTTTTACTTTCGTTTTCGTTAAAAACCTTTTTAAAATAATTTTAAAACCTAAATTTTAAATTTTTTAAAAAGAATTTAAAATTTTGGAAATTTAAAAAAAAAACCCCCCCCATGCTTTTAAAAAAATGCAAAAATAGATCTTTTCCCTTTTAAAAAAAAATTGCAATATTTTAAAGCCCCAAAGTTGGGGTTTCCCCCTTTTTTTTTCGTTTTTTCCACTTTTTCCCTTTTTTAATTTTTATAATTTTTGGGATTTTTTTTTAACACATTACAAAATTTTTGTTTTATAAACTAAATTTTTTCCCTATTTTATGAAAATATTTTAAAAAGGACAAAAATTTTAAAAAATACACCTGAATCTTTTATCAAGTTTTAAAAAAAAAATTTTTCCCGGCAACCTCCGCCCATTTTCGGTACTTTTTAAAAATTTAAAACGATGCGTGATAAAAAAGCCCCAACAACCCCCTAAATATTTTCCTAACCTTTCCCCAAAAAAAAAAACGGAAAGGGCGAATGTAACATTTCTTTTTGGACATTTTAAATTTTTAAATTTAAAGAGGAAAAAGTAAACAATTTTAAAAAAACTTTTTTAGATTTTTTTTTTCAGTTCTGTTTTTCTATATTTTTTGAAAAGGTTAAAAAAAAAAAAAAGGGAATTAAACCCTACATGGCGTTTAAAATTTATTTTTGGGAATTAAAAAGGATATGTTACATACAAAACGGTAAAAAAATAAAGTTAAAAAAAATATATGATATTAAGACATATTTGTTTTTTTTCCCCAAAAAAGCAAACAGTCCAAAAACCCCTTTGATCATTATAGATCTATGAATTTTTGGCAATCATTTTTTCAGCTTTTTTTTGGGAAAGACATAAAAAAAACAATAAAAAAAAATAGACATCTCTGCTCTAAACCTTGCAATGTCAATTTTTAAATTTCCCTAGATTGGGGAATTTATTCTAGCTTAAAACCTGCTTCGGAAATTTAAAAGAATCTTAAACAAAAACCCATTTTTCGGGCCCCATTTCATAGGGATTTTGGGGCCCAGTGTAAATGCCGGTTTTAAATTGGCTTTTTTCGTTTAGGAAGTTTTTTTACAACTACCAAACGGAAAGCCGGAAAATTTACTCATGCCCGTTCGTTTCAATAATCATCCTTAGGGCCCCCCTTTTCTTCCTTTTTTACCCGTTAAAAACGGGCAAAATTACCTTTTTAAATATCACGGGACGTGGTTGGGCACCCTTACCGTTCCCCTTTAAATAAAAGATTTTTGGGTTTTTCATGGTTTCGTTGATCTTTAAAAAATTAAAAAACCCCAAAAAAACGGATGGGCCCTTTAAAGTAAAAAAGGTTTAAAATTTTAAAATTTGTTTAAAACAAAAATTTTATAAAACCACCAAAGGGCCCCCACCCTTCTATCCAAAAAAAAAAAATAACGATTTTAAAAAAACCCTTTTTAAAATTTTAAAAAAAAAAATTTTCCGCACTTTTAAAAAATAAATAATGGGTTTTTTGGGTTTTATGGTTTTGTTTATCTTTAAAATTTAAAATTTCCGGGAAAAATAATCGGCCCCTTTCTGTAAAAATCTTATAATTTATATTTTACCCGCAGTGTTTGGGATAGAAACTTTTTTACATTTTGATAATACCATTTTTCAGGGAGGATTTTTAAATGAATTATAATTATGCTGATTTTCAAAAGTACATTTTTTGTTAACACACTAAAAATTTTTATTTTTTAATCATATTTTAATATTTCAATCTGATAAATAGTTTAATTTGCTCTGGGTATTTTTCCCTACATTCTGATATTCTTTTTTCATTTATTATCTTTCCTTTCATTTTCTATTTATGCCCCGAAATTTTATTGTCAATCTGATATCTTCATTACCTTTTTGATAAATTTTCCCCTTTTTTTAAAAATCTTTTTTTATTTAAATTTTATATTCCCTTGTCATTTTACATCTTCATTATCAAATTCTGATTAAACCTTTTTGGGCATTTCTAATAATTTCCCCACTGAATTCTGATATATTTTCCTTTTATACTGATATCTTGATTTTCAAATCTGAGTCTTTTTTATACGATTTTATTTTATTACATTTAAAAATCAACATTAACATTTTTAACATTTATCTTTTTATTTTTTTTGGGTATCTTCCCCTTTTTTCATTCCGATAATTTTTTCATCTCATTTTACTTTTTATGCCCCCCAAAAAAGGGGATTTGTTTTTAATTTAACCCCAAAAAAATTTTTCAACTTTGAAAAAAGAATAGGAAAAAAAATTAAAATCTCCCCCCTTAATACAGCAATTCCCGGTTAAAAGATCCCGAGGTGGGGTTTTAAAAAAAATTAAGATTAAAATAAACCCCTTTGGGTTTAAAAAAAAGTTTTTTCTTTCCAAGGGATTTCTGTTTTTTCAAGAGGGAATTTCTCAAATTTTGGTTTTGGAAACGGGAATTTTTCCCATTACTGGGGTTTAAATCGATGTAGGGCCCCTTTCCCTTTAAAAAAAAAACGGCCCTTTTTAATAAAATTACAAAGAGGGGCTTTGCAAATTTTGTTTTATTAAAAAATTTCTCAGGTGTCCTTTGTCCCTTTTTTACAAGGGATAGGTATATACTTATGGGAAAAATTTATTTATGGGAATAACGTAACCTTTTAAAAAGTTTTTTCCCTTTACGGGATCAATTTTTAGCCGCTTTATTTTCAAAATACTTTTTTATTTTTTTTGATTTCTATCTATTTTTGACAAAGGGAATTTACCCCCTTTTTTAAAAAAAATTAAAAAAATGTAATTTATCCCCCCTCAAATTTTTTACAAATTTAAGATATTTTTTGTAAACAAACTAAGGGGAAAACCCTTTTTATTTTTATTTCAATTAAAAAGAAAAACAGTATTAGGGCCCCCCAGGGTTGTTTTAAAATTTTTTTTTTTATCGCCCTTTTTAAAAAACCAAAATTTAAATCCCAAAATTTTTAGGGATATTTTTTTTTAGTTCAGTGAAGATGGAAAAAATAAATTTTACCGGGTGACCCCCAAAAAGGGAATTTCACAGTGGCGCCCGCACGAGTAAATTAACTTTTTGGGTTTTTCCCAAATTTTTTTTTTAATGCAAAGAAAAAATTTTTAAAAAAACATTTAACCTAATAAAATGAAAAAGAAAAACGCGCCAAATAATAAACCAAAGTACGTCCCCATATTTTGTTGGGACCCCAGTACTTGCACGCTGGATTTCAAATAAAAAAACCCTAAGGGGCTTAAATTTTAAAACATGAAAAATTTAAAAATGGGAATTTCACTTTTCAAACACGAAATTAAACCCGTTTTGTTTTTTGATATATTTCTTTAAAAACCCCCCGAAAAGCATTTTAAAAAAATTTAAACTATTTAGTCTTTAAACTTTTCAAATTTCTTTTTTTTAATAAAAATTTTAAATTTTTAATTTTATAAAAATTTTATTGTACAAAGGATTTTTTGCAATCAAAATAAACTTTAACCGGGGCCTACCATAAACCCAAACTTTTAGTGGTCAAAAACGGGCCCGTGCATGTTTTTCCACCCAAAAATAAAAAAAGAGGGTTTAAAATGATTTTTATAACTTTATTTTAAAATTTGGGATAAATTTATTCCCAAAACGTTAAAAATGTTTTCCAAATTTATACGCCAACCGGGCCAGGAAAACGTGAGGGTGTTTAAATTTTTAAAATGTGTTTGATTTTGCTTCCGAAATTTTTACTTTTAATAAATTTTTAAACCCACCCCAACATATTTCTTTTTACCCTTTGTTGTTTTTAAAACCCCCAGACCCTTTATTCCAAAAAACCTTTTTAAATATTGAAAATTAAGAAACCCTTTAAAGGGAGCGCTTTTGGGGGTTTAAGGGGTTTGCACTTTTGGGATTACCCCCCCTTTTCAGCCCAAAACAAACCGGGCTGCAAAATTTCCTTTTTAATTTTTTTGATTTATTGCTTCCGGAGGGGATCAAACTTTGGTTCCAGAAGTCTTTTACTAGTTTTCAAATTTATTCTAATCATAAAAACAGAAAAAAACGGGGGGCCAAAAATTTACAGGGGACTGGTGTGGGCTTACTCTAGGAATTTTGTTTTCTCTATCTAGCATATAACGCACCCCCGGATAAATAATCCCATACTAAATATGCACACACTTGTATTGTATATAAAATAAAGCTTATTTTATATACAATAACAAGGATACTGGATCATATCCCGTGCAGTAACAACTTTTTTTCAAATTGAAAAGAATTTGTATATCGTCATATATTACTTCAAATATTTTGGTAAACACTTTTATATATATCATATATCTATGTATTTTTACAGACTTGTTGATGTTATGTAATACGGGAATTGTTCCAATTGCAGTTCCATTCCTAATGATTGCGTTTTGTCCTACACGTTATTTTACGAGACAGGGCCTCATTCTTAGTACTGTACATATATTGTACATGGAGTTATGCTTGGCGCTATTAATGTACTAAGAGATTTGTCTTTATTAATCAAAATAAAATTGGGGAAGTAAAGTTTCAAGTTGTATGCCCTAATTCAGTTTTGTAAGAGTGGGGATACAAATATATAATTAACAGATTAATTCTGTACATTTTTTTATGGGAACAGTCATGTACTCATGCTATCAAATCAAGCAAACAGACATTTTACTAAATTATAAAAAGTACATTGTATTATATTAATAACATAACCAGTAGAAAAAACAATTCTCCCTTTAAAGTTTCTGTGAAAAGATCTAAGGGTAATATAATGTTAACATTTTCCTATACTGATATAATATTATATGCCACCATTTGAAATATTTCGTTCAGAAGTCCTTAATCAATTACAATTTACATCCACACTACTTTTAAAGTATATTAAACATTACGATGTACCATTTTAGTTTGTTTCTACTTTTTTTCTAAATAAGTTGTGAATATTTAAAAGTCTACAAGTTAAAAAGTACCTATTGTTGGACATGATACACAAAACTCTTAGTCAACCAATGGCTGAAGAAATGTGTATTGCTATAATTTAAATCCCATATAGTTCTCTATAGCTTTAACAATTATCCAATAATAGAATTACAAATCAAGAAACACTTTAACAAAGTTATAATTGATATAATACCGAAAAGAACTGTTAAATTTTCTTGTTTCCATCACATTGCTTATGACAAAAAAAAAAACGATTTTTTTATCATTTATTAACTTCATATTCTTCATTAAAATCAACTTATTCTAATAAACAAGCAAAGTTCTAATAAACAAGATATGTTTGTAAAACATGTATGCCCCCTATCAGCAGCCAATTATTCATGTGATAAGGTAATTATGCATGACTTCTGACCCAGTGATCAAACAATTAATAAGGGTTATCAAGTATCTACTGGTCATGACCTTGACCTTTGACCCCTTGACCCAAAACTCAATAGGGGTCATCTGCTGGTCAAGACCAATCATCATACAAAGTTTGAAGTTCCTAGGCCAAAGCGTTTTTAGTAAATTGATCAGAAACCATTTTTACTTACAAGGTCAATGTGACCTTGACCTTTGACCCCTTGACCCCAAAATCAATAGGGGTCATTTGCTGGTCATGACTAATCACCATACCAAGTTTGAAGTTCCTAGGCCTAAGGGTTCTTTTATTATTGATCCGAAACCGTTTTAACATACAAGGTCAATGTGACCTTGACCTTTGACCCCAAAATCAATAGGGGTCATCTGCTGATCATGACCAATCACTATGCCAAGTTTGAAGTTCCTAGGCCGAAGCGTTCTTTAGTTATTGATCAGAAACCGTTTTTACTTACAAGGTCAATGTGACCTTGACCTTTGACCCCTTGATCCCAAAATCGAAAGGGATAATCTGCTGGTCATGAAAAATCACCATACCAAGTTTGAAGTTCCTAGGCCTAAGCGTTCTTAAGTTATTGATCAGAAACCGTTTTTACTTACAAGGTCGATGTGACCTTGACCTTTGACCCCTTGACCCAAAACTCAATAGGGGTCATCTGCTGGTCACCACCAATCATCATACAAAGTTTGAAGTTCCTAGGCCTCAGCGTTTTTAGTTAATTGATCGGAAACTGTTTTTACCTACAAGGTCAATGTTACATGACCTTTGACCCCTTGACCCTAAAAACAATAGGTCATCTGCTGGTCATGACCAATCACTATACCAAGTTTGAAGTTCCTAGGCCTAAGGGTTCTTAAGTTATTGATCGGAAAGCATTTTTACCTACAAGGTCAATGTGACCTTGCCCATTGACCCCTTAACCCCAAAATCAGTAGGGGTCATCTGCCTGTCATGACCAATCACCATACCAAGTTTGAAGTTCCTAGGCCTAAGGGTTCTTTAGTTATTGATCGGAAACTGCTTTTACCTAAGAGGTCAATGTGACCTTGACCTTTGACCCCTTGACCCCAAAATCAATAGGGGTCATCTGCTGTGTCATGACCAATCACCATACCAAGTTTGAAGTTCCTAGGCCTAAGGGTTCTTTAGTTATTGATCGGAAACCGTTTTTACCTAAGAGGTCAATGTGACCTTGACCTTTGACCCCTTGACCCCAAAATCAATAGGGGTCATCTACTGATCATGACCAATCACCATATCAAGTTTGAAGTCCCTAGGCCTAAGGGTTCTTTCGTTATTGATCGGAAACCGTTTTTACCTAAGAGGTCAATGTGACCTTGACCTTTGACCCCTTGACCCCAAAATCAATAGGGGTCATCTACTGATCATGACCAATCACCATATCAAGTTTGAAGTCCCTAGGCCTAAGGGTTCTTTCGTTATTGATCGGAAACCGTTTTTACCTACAAGGTCAATGTGACCTTGACCTTTGACCCCTTAACCCCAAAATCAATAGGGGTCATCTGCTGGTCATGACCAATCACCATACCAAGTTTGAAGTTCCTAGGCCTAAGGGTTCTTTTGTTATTGATCGGAAACCGTTTTTGCTTACAAGGTCAATGTGACCTTGACCTTTGACCCCTTGACCCCAAAATCAATAGGGGTCATCTACTGATCATGACAAATCACCATACCAAGTTTGAAGTTCCTAGGCCTTAAGGTTCTTTAGTTATTGATCGGAAACCGTTTTTGCTTACAAGGTCAATGTGACCTTGACCTTTGACCCCTTGACCCCAAAATCAATAGGGGTCATCTACTTGTCATGACCAATCACCATACCAAGTTTGAAGTTCCTAGGCCTAAGGGTTCTTTAGTAATCACTCGGAAACCATTTGGTCTACGGACCGACAGACCGACGGACCGACAGACCGACGGACCGACAAGTGCAAAGCAATATACCCCCTTTTCTTCGAAATGGGGGCATAATAATGAGAATAGAATTTAGCAAGTTACAAAATTGATAAGTGCTATCAGACAAGTTTATATTCATACAAACAGAATAATGTCTACTTGTCTAGATACTTTCAATGTACATTTCAAGATAATTATACATTTTAAATGTATATGTAAAATTGACATAGCATATTCCACATTTAACTTATCTTAACTTCATATAGAATTGTTTAAGCATAAATATGGACAATATAGTCTTGTCATAATGTACATGTACATAAAAGGATTACAAATGTACATGTATGATATAACCTATATTCCAAGTCAAAAACAAACATGTTTGATGCATATATTCATAAGACCTAACATATATAAGCATAAAATAAAGATAAACATTCATATACCTAGTAAACAATCAATAACATCTCCAATGTAATTATATGTTTACTTATATACTATATAAATTGACTCTACATATACATTGAAAGTTTAAAGGCACATTAAGCCTCTAAAATGAAAAGATATTTATTTCTGTAAACAGGTCAAATATGTGTTTTATAATATTGTAGTAAATGATTTACAACATGTGATATTCTTATCGCTTGACAAAAAATATTTTCAATAGAAAATATGATTAGTGTAGCAAGATGTAAACAAAATTTTGATTTGACTTCCATATAAAATACTTATCCATCTTAAAAATACTACTGCCATATAAAATACTTATTCATCTTTAACATATAAAATACTTATTCATCTTAAACATACTACTGTCATATAAAATACTTATTCATCTTTAACATACTACTGCCATATAAAATACTTATTCATCTTTAACGTACTACTTCCATATAAAATACTTATTCATCGTTAACATACTACTTCCATATAAAATACCTTTTCATCTTTAATACTGCCATATAAAATACGTATTCATCTTTAAGGTACTACTTCCATATAAAATACTTTTTCATATTTAACGTACTACTTCCATATAAAATACTTATTCATCTTTAACATACTACTTCCATATAAAATACTTATCCATCTTTAACATACTACTGCCATATAAAATACTTATCCATCTTTAACGTACTACTTCCATATAAAATGCTTATTTATTTTTAACATACTACTGCCATATAAAATATTTATTCATCTTTAACGTACTACTTCCATATAAAATAATTATTCATCTTAAACATACTAGTTGCTAAAATGCAAAACAGATGGCCAATGAGAAACACTAAGAAGCTTTAGAAAAATATTGCATTTTTAAGGTTTACTGGGCCTTTAAAGCAAACAGGTATAACTGTTAAAATGTAGGCATGGCTACATGTCACAAAACATTTCTTTATATAAAATAATATAATATTATTTTCATGAAAGGATTGCAATAGCATGTAACTTTACAATAAACATTTATTAACATAAAATAATATGTTTAAATTATGTACTATATACATTCAATCAGAATTTCATGTATCAAACAGACATGCGTAACATATGAGCCACGTCATGACAAAACCAACATAATGGGTTTGCGACCAGCATGGATCCAGACCAGCCTGCTCATCCGGGCAGTCTGATCAGGATCCATGCTGTTCACTATCACTTTCTCTACTTGTTATAGGGTTTGTAAGCGAACAGCATGGATCCTGATCAGACTGCGCGGATGCACAGGCTGGTCTGGATCCATGCTGGTCGCAAACGCACTATGTTGGTTTTGTCATGGCACGGCTCATATGTTTATATAAAGTATATCTTAATCTTGGTATATAACTTTGAGTTATTTCATGTAACATTTGTTTTACAATACATGTAAAATAGCATATCATAATTATGTTAACATCAGCAAAAATATAACTTATGTATGCCTATAATGTTATAATGTCTTGGTACTACAATGTGAAAAATTGTTTAATTAAAACATTCTAATTCAACCATTACATAAATTATCTATGAACATAAATATCTTATAGTATATAAACTTATAAAATATGGCTGTCTGTGTGAAAGAGCATATTGGTATCCGAGAGCTGGTATATATCCCTCAGGTATAGCTGAGACTTGTATATATCCCTGAGGGTAACTGAGAACTGACTTATTCCGAGAAATGGAATATATACCATAACAAGGAATAGTCGAGAACTAATTTAAATCCCTGCGGTGTAGCTGAGTACAGGTAAGGGGCAGCTTAGAACTGGAATATATCCCTCAGGTATAGCTGAGACTTGTATATATCCCGGAGGGTAACTGAGAGAAATGGAATACATCCCCCATTGGGTGTATTCAAGAACGAACATATATCCCCAAGGTGCAGTCAAGAACAGGTATATATCCCGGCGATGTAGCTGTGAACAGGTATATATTTCTAAGGGGAAGCTTAGGACTGGTATATATCCCTTAGATGTAGCCGACAACTGGTATATATCCACCAATGGGCAGTGAACTGGTATATTATCCGAAGGGCAAATGAGAACTGGTATATATCCGAGAGGGGCAGCTTTATTACGTAAGGGCAGCTTAGAACTGACTGGTATATATCCCTGAGGTGTAGCAGACAACTGGTATATATCCCCAAGGGGGCACCAAGAAATGGTATATATCCACCAAGGGGCAAACTGGTATATATAAGCTAAGAACTTGTTTGTATCTCTGAGGTGCACCTGAGAACTTGAATACGTTTATTCCCGATGGGGAGCTGAGAACTGGTTTATATCCCCAGGTGTAACCGTGAGGTAATAAAGCCAGTTGAAGAGTCAATAAGCACTTGCACCTGACAGAAATGTATATTTTTACCTTAATTGTACATTTCTATTGAGAATATGTATGAAGGTGTAATAAAATCATATTACAATTATGGTGTATAACTTGCTTTGATTAAAAATTATGTTATACTGTCTATGAAGTAACAGTATATACTAGTACATCTAAATTTACAGCAAGACATAACTATATTTGCCTTGTGTTTAAATTTATCATTCTAAGGTCCAAAAGTCTTACAACATAAAAATTGAAAATCCAAAACAGATCAATTGGGTCACTTAAAACAGAAAATATACAAAACTGGTACTAAAGAAATATACTCAGAATCAAATTGAAAACTAATATTTAGATTTAACCCAAATTGAGTTATTAGTATTGAAATATTTTTTTTTTTTTTTTTTTTTTTAATTCTAGGCTATATTGAACAATAGCAATACTCCTATTATGACAAAAAACCTCAGGACAGTCCCTTTTACTAATTAAACTAACTAACAGTATACTAACAGTATAAACTTGTACACATTAATCGTTTTGTATATTTATAATAGGATATATTTTATCATCCTTACAACATAAAACAAACACTGAAGGGTTCTCTAAAATATAACAAGCAAATTCGTTGAATTTATATCCCCCGCCGAGTACTGGTTATTACAAACACAGCAACTGAAGACATAAGGCTTTATCTACATGTATATATTTACCATGGCATAACAGTAATATTTTTTAAACTTGATAAATATTCAGGGCAATAACAGAGCCATAACTCTGTGTTAAATAGTAATATATGGAAATGCCAATGAGATGTATGCATACTGCATAACTAATCAAGTCCATAAATCTGAGTTAAAATGTCGGACCCGAACAAGGCGACGATATGCGCATCTCCTTTTGGTATTGAAGGTTCCCATAAAGTTTCGTCGAATTCCAGCCAGTAGTTGCAGAGAAATAGCGCGGAAACGATTTTTACTCTCTTTGCATACTGCATAACTAATCAAGGGCCATAACACTGAGATAAAGTGTCGGACCGGAACAAGCCGACGATATGTGCATCCCCTCTTGATATTGATGATTCCCATAAAGATTCGTTGAATTCCAGCCAGTAGTTGCAGAGAACTAGTCCGGAAACGAAATTCGGACCCGGGGGGAGGGATTGGACAATGCCAAAACTATATCCCCTCCCTAACCCTCGGGGGGATTACAAGTACTGTTTCCCCTCATTCAATGACAAAAATTTATATCACTGGTAATAAAATTACTTTCCTATATATCAATTAAATGGTATTCAATTACATTCACTTGTCAAATATATAATAAAACTGGCATTTTTATACCATTCACTTTTCCTTAGTAATATATCATATAACTTGCCATATATAACTGGTACATGTTTTTATATATACCATTCACTTCTCCTATATATCATATAACTGGTATTTACATATACCATTCCCTTTTCCTATATAACACATAACTGGTATTTATATATACCTTTCCTTTTTCCTACATACCATATAACTAGTATTTACATAAACCATTCCCTTTTCCTACATATCATATAACTGGTTTTTACATATACCATTCCTTTCCTATATATCATATTACTGGTATTTATATATACCAATCCCTTGTTCTATATAACATACAACCGTATTATATACACCATTCCCTTGTCCTATAAATCATATAACTGGTATTAATATAAATTATTCCATTGTTTAAATATTGTATAACATGTATTTACATATAACATTCCTTTGTTTTATATAACATATAACTGGTATTCATTTATACCATTCCATTTTCCTTTATATCATATAACTGGTATTGTTATATACTAAACACTTGTCCTATATATCATATAACTAGTATTCATAAATACCATCTTCCTTTTTATCATATTACCGGTATTTACATATACAATTCCCTTATTCTATCATGTATTATATTATATAACTTGTATTTTAATGTTATATTAATCTTTTACTTCTTCTTATCGTGTACATTAAACATCTGTGATATCATATTTTTATTAATTTTACTTAATCATTTAAATTTATTCACTTGTTTTAATGTATTCATAATTAGAACATTACTTTTCTCAAATCAGTTATTGTTTTCAAAAACTAGCACTGATCTTTAAAAAATAACCTTTACCTTTATTAAGATCAATATATTTATTATTTTTCACTGCATTTCTTTCATTTACTTATTTATAAACGCAATTTGAATATTATTTTCTTCAATTTCAATATTATAAATACATTTTGTTATATTGACCAGAAATAAGTAGTTAATGGGCTGTTTATGATGATTGTTTACTACAATATTAAGATCATTTTTTTTTAAACAAAATAAATTAATTGTGTGAGGCATGAACATTTTTAGTCTGATGTTAAGTGCATGCATTCTATCTCACTATGTTAAAAATTCAAACCACTTTTTTGTTGAAAAGGTAAAAAAAACAACATTAATTTCAAACACTAAGTAACAAAATGGATACTTAATCACTTTTTTTGTTGAAAATTTCAATGGATGTATCCTCTATGAAAAAATTTCAAATCATTTTTTTTTGTTGAAAAAAAGCCTAAACACACATTTATCATCTGTTTGAACAGTTCAAACACAGTGTAACTACATGGATACTTTATCACTTTTTTGTTGAAAATTTAAAGGCATGTATCTTTAACTGTTTAATTTCAAATCATTCTTTTTTTTGTAGTGAAAATGAAAAAGTAATCCAAATTTATATCTTTGAATATGCAATTAATTTACTTTAACCACAATGTTAATTACATGTATCCTATGTTTATTTTAATAATTAAATTATGTCTTTTATCATGAAACAAAATAGATTAAGCACTATATATGTTAACGGCATGTATTCTCTCTCACTATGTTAAAAATTGAGATCATTTTCTTTTTTGTCAAAAATGAAAAATAAAATATCATCTCTTTTAACATGCACTAATTTATGTTTACTACATGTTTACTATCACTTTTTTGTTGAAAAGTCAAACCAATTATAATCATCATATTTAACATGAAATAACTGATCCTGATCTTTTACATACTGTATAGCATCATTTCCCTTCCCTCCTCTAAGTACTAGTGATACCAATGTTAACATATCAACATCAAACTCCTCACCATCTCCTGTTATATAACAGCCATCTACACTCACTTCAACAGTATAAGGAATGTGAGGAAGACAATCAACAAACTTCTGCCATGTTGTCAAACTCATTATGACATACTTAAGCTCAATGCTCTTTAAACTCTTCATATCTAAAGGTAACTGTATTATATTGTCAGTTAACGTACAATACTGTAACTCAAGCTTACTGAGATTGTGTAACAATGGTAATACTGTGACTAGTCTCTTTGTTATGTTGGTATGATATAATTGAGATTTATTGTTTTCATCTCCATACAATACAAGTTCTTTTAATTTGTAAGATTTTCTAATAATATCAAATATTTTCTCATAAATACAATCTTTCAATCCTCTAAATGTAAATATTTCAAGGTTTGTAGTATCAGCATCTATCACACTAACAGTATCATACAAAAAAAGGTACTGAAGTTGTTGATGTTTTGATAAATTTACATTATGCTGGTTCTCACACTCACATTTAACCATACTAAGATGTATTTGTTCAAGATGACTGGCTCTCTCAAGAAAATTACAAAATGTAGTAGTATCATCATGACTCATTGTTATATTTCTCATTCTTATTGCTACAAGATTGATTATACTACTTAGGTAACTAACAACTGTTTTACACACTGGGTAATACTTGTCAGTGTAAGAGACACCATGAAGAGTCAGAGATTTTAATGTTGAAGTATTTACTTTAATTGTCTCAGAAACACAATTGTTAATCTCATCAATCATCTGTTTATTACTCTGTCTAATAAAAAACCTTAGTAATTCATATCCATATGTTATTTCAATTTTTTCAAGATGATGAAACATTGGTAAATATTTTGTAAATTTAACATTTCTTGTGTTGATTTTATCTACATCAATAGACAGAACAGTGTCAGGAACAATTTGATGCTGATCAATACCTGAACAAACAATATCACAATACTGATTAAATATATCAAAGACCAAATCTCCTATATAAAATACAGTTTTACTTCCTATACTACATGCTGCATTTAATTTTCATTGAGTCAAACATAAACCTTTTGAATATCAGTTATACAACTATGATCATACATATGCTACAATACTTATTGCTCTTCTGTATTCCTGAACACGAGAGTCTTTTGACACAGTATCAATATATGTATTTTTAAAACATATGTTGCTAATCTAGGTTCAAGACCAGATAGCATAATGATGACATTTGACTGCTCTAATAGGTCATTTACTGTTGAACATTTCTGAAAAACATCATTAATAAACTGAATGCACTTGCTTTGCAAATCAACATTTCTGTTTGCGTAACATCTGGCAAACTTATTCGTATCTTAAAATTGATACCAATATTCACTGCAGCCAAAATTCTTGCATTGGATTTGTGAAAACAAAGAGAGACAATGAGCTGTTAGTTTAGGCCAAACGGATAAAGAAGGACATGTATTCTATCTCAAAATTCTCAAATTTCAGGACAGTGTTTGTCACGCACATCTTGTGTATTTTTCAAATCACAACACAGATTTTTTAAAATGTTAAAGGACTTATGCCTTAAGGATAAATTGAAACAATGCCTCATAAGCCAAAGTGCGACACACCATATAATAAGATGACTATTTAATCTACATATCTCACATCTGTTAAATACTGAGGGAGTTTCAACATTTCTGAGAATTTTCCATAACATTCTGCATTATTTCCCCGAATTTTATTGATAATTCCAGTGAATAAAGTTCTAAAACCAGTAATAAAAAGCACACCTTGAGGTTTTATTGAGTTTACCATCACACCATAGACAAATCAATTGCTGCAAGCAATAAATTGGGTACCTGTTTTCAGGCCAACCACAGAACGTACCTTAAGCTTTTGTTCACACACATTAGGATCTAATGATTTCTCCAATGCTGTTATTGTTTTCTTAATCATTTCTCTTTTTCATGTGTTTTATCAAAACCCTTTTAATTTCAATAATTGATGAATCTCTCTATTACTTACTCTCAAACTGTGAATTTTCCATGGTCGTGATGTAGTAACAATGGTGTATTTCTTTGTAAAAGTCACGTTCAGGAAGCCTGCCTGGAACTCATTTCTAGTCTCACTGTCAAAAAGACCATTCATCTAAACCATCAAGCAAAATAATTATCTTTTCAGAATCATTTTCCAGAAGTTTACTTAAATTTTTTATCTTATCATATCGCATTTCAAGCATTTCTTGGATACTTCGGATCTTTATGTTATGTCTAAGAGAAATATAAAACATAAAATCAAATTTGTTCATTTCCTTGACTCCTTCAAAATCATCATCTTCATTGTGTCCATCACTGTGTGCCATACACCAACAGTTGATCAAATATTTACAGAAACTACTCTTACCAGACCCTGCATCTCCAATAACATAAATAAATTTCTGTGGTTCCCCGTTCTTGGTGAAAATCTCTGACATGGACTCTATTTCTTTTTCCTCAGACTCCCCTCTGTTCTTTTCTATCTTGCTTGTTATAGTGGGTCTTATATAAATGTCACTGAAGTTACAATTTTCCTCATCTGGTTGTAAAGGTATTGCGATACCTTAAGTACATCACTGCAATAATGTTCTATCAATTGAGTACGACAATCTGAAATTTAATAAACAGCCCATAAAATCAGGCATGCTTACAAATTATCTAAATATATCAAGATTCCCTCACAAGAAATTTGTGAAATACAGACAATCTAGAGAAATCTCAAGACATTGAAATGATGATTTTGTAGTAAGTGTTGTTTTGTTAAAGTATAAATTAAATACAAAAATATATGTTATTGTTATTGTAAGCAAAACAAAAATAAAAGCTTACATATTTTTTGATTCTATGAAAGATATCTAGAATTACGAAAATGCATATTTACTATAAGGTGATAAAAACATAACAGGTTTTGATAAAAGTAATTCTTTACATAATTATGTAAGCCTACTAGGTCATATACTAGGTCATAAATGTTTTTTGTCCCTTAAATATTATTTGTAAACAATTTATTTAAATAAATGGTGAAATCGTAATATATATGACACAATTTGCTTCAAACAAATGACTTTCATATAAAATATATTACTAATAACTCAATTATCACAAAATCATAGCTAAATAATGATCATGATAACCAATGGCTTAATTTCCGTAACTGTACGGTGCTGTACAAAAAACATCCAAGAACAAGAGGGCCATGATGGCCCTGAGGTCGCTCACCTGTATATAGCCCCCCCCGGGCCAATTTTTACCCAAGGGCTTTTATTTGTTTATTTGAACAAACTTGGTAGACACCCATAAGAAGCTGTTTCATGCTAAACATCTAAGTTCTAGCTCATTGGGTTTTTTAAAAGAAGATTTTTTAAGTTTTTACTATACACATATAGTTAAAAACAATGACACCCCTGGGGCAGGGCCAGTTTTGACCCCCGGCTTTAATTTGTAGATATTTTACTTATAGATGTTTCATGCTTAATATCTAAACAAAAGCTATTTGGGGTTTTTTCAAAGAAGATTTTTAAGTTTTTGCTATACACATATAAGGAAAAATCAATGACCCCCGGGGCGGGGCCAGTTTTGACCCCAGGGCTTTTATTTGAACATACTTGGTAGACACCCATTAGAAACATGTTTCATGCTAAATATCTTAGCTCTAGCTCTTTGGGTTCTTTAAAAGAAGATTTTTTAAGTTTTTTACTATATGCATATAGGGAAAATCAATGACTCCCTGGGGCGGGGCCAATTTTGACCCCAGGGCTTTTATTTGAACAAACTTGGTAGACATTCACAAGAAGATGTTTCATGCCAAATATCTAAGCTCTAGCTCTTACGGTTCTTTAAAAGAAGATTTTTTAAGTTTTTAATATATGCATATAGGGGAAAATCAATGACCCCAAGGGCGGGGCCAATTTTGACCCCAGGGCTTTTATTTGAACAAACTTGGTAGACACTCACTAGAAGATGTTTCATGCCAAATATCTTAGCTCTAGCTCTTTGGGTTCTTTAAAAGAAGATTTTTTAAGTTTTTACTATATGCATATAGGGAAAATCTATGACCCCCTGGGGCAGGGCCAATTTTGACCTCAGGGCTTTTATTTGAACAAACTTGGTAGACACTCATTAGAAGATGTTTCATGCTAAATATCTTAGCTCTAGGTCTTTGGGTTCTTTAAAAGAAGATTTTTTAAGTTTTTACTATATGCATATAGGGAAAATCAATGACCCACTGGGGTGGGGCCAATTTTGACCCCAGGGCTTTTATTTGAACAAACTTGGTAGACATTCACTAAAAGATGTTTCATGCCAAATATCTAAGCTCTAGCTCTTACAGTTCTTTAAAAGAAGATTTTTTTAAGTTTTTACTATATGCATATAGGGAAAATCAATGACCCCCTGGGCGGGGCCAATTTTGACCCCAGGGCTTTTATTTGAACAAACTTGGTAGACATTCTTTAGAAGATGTTTCATGCCAAATATCTAAGCTCTAGCTCTTACAGTTCTTTAAAAGAAGATATTTAAAGATTTTTCTTTCGGTTGCCATGGCAACCAGAGTTCTGCATGGAATTAAATTCTTTGAACAATTTTTAAAGGTGACCACCAAAGGAACATTCCTGTGAAGTTTGGATGAAATTGGCTGAGTGGTTTATGAGGAGATGTCATTTAAAGCAAAAGTTTACGGACGGACGGACGCCGGACGAAAAGCGATCACAAAAGCTCACCCTGTCACTTTGTGACAGGTGAGCTAAAAAAATGGGGGCCTCCATTACTAAATACAATTTAGACTTCCCTCGCTGTGTTTTGTAAATTAAGGACTGAAATTGGTGGGTTTTGTTTGCAAAAAGGCTAAAAATTGATCTTTTTGAGAACCCTGCCACATTATTTTGATGAAATTTTTCTTTTTCAGACTACCAACCTGGCAATAATCTTAAATCACCGGACCGGTGCTAAATTTAGTGGCCTATGGCCTTGGACTGGCACTTATTTCGAAGACTGTATTGTTTTTAACAAAATGCCTTTTCATTATCTATATGACATTACTGTTTTAGCCTTTTCATATTCTATATAACATACCAGATTTAGTATTTTCATATTCTATATAACAAACCTGAATTTACCCCTTCATATTATATATAACATACCTAATTTAACCTTTTCATATTCTATATAACATACCTGATTTAGCCTTTTCATATTGTAATTGTTTTTGTTCAGGAGAATCTTCTACCTTGAGTCTTTTTATCTCCTACAACATAAAATATAATACAAACAATTGTGTTTTATTTATTAAATTTTCAAAAATGTTTATTGTATAAAGTAATACATGTATTTGTATATTCAGTCCGTTTGTATAACATACAGCTTCCAAATATACAGTATAATTTCTACGAGACAAACTTCGATAAGTTGATTACAGTAATACAAAAATACATGTACAGGTTTAAACAGTCACACATGTACCGGTATATCAACCAGAAACAAACAGTAATACATGTACCAGTATATCAACCAGAAACAAACAGTAATACATGTACCAGTATATCAACCAGAAACAAACAGTTATACATGTACCAGTATATCAACCAGAAACAAACAGTTATACATGTACCAGTATATCAACCAGAAACAAACAGTAATACATGTACCAGTATATCAACCAGAAACAAACAGTAATACATGTACCAGTATATCAACCAGAAACAAACAGTAATACATGTACCGGTATATCAACCAGAAACAAACAGTAATACATGTACCAGTATATCAACCAGAAACAAACAGTAATACATGTACCAGTATATCAACCAGAAACAAACAGTAATACATGTACCAGTATATCAACCAGAAACAAACAGTAATACATGTACCAGTATATCAACCAGAAACAAACAGTAATACATGTACCAGTATATCAACCAGAAACAAACAGTAATACATGTACCAGTATATCAACCAGAAACAAACAGTAACACATGTACCGTTATATCAACCAGAAACAAACAGTTATACATGTACCAGTATATTAACCAGAAACAAACAGTTATACATGTACCAGTATATTAACCAGAAACAAACAGTTATACATGTACCAGTATATTAACCAGAAACAAACAGTTATACATGTACAGGTATATCAACCAGAAACAAACAGTTATACATGTACCAGTATATTAACCAGAAACAAACAGTCATACATGTACCAGTATATAAACAAAAAACAAACAGTTATACATGTACCAGTATATTAACCAGAAACAAACTGTTATACATGTACCAGTATATTAACCAGAAACAGTTATACATGTACCAGTATATTAACCAGAAACAAACAGTTATACATGTACCAGTATATCAACCAGAAACAAACAGTAATACATGTACCAGTATATAAACCAGAAACAAACAGTTATACATATACCAGTATATTAACCAGAAACAAACTGTTATACATGTACCAGTATATTAACCAGAAACAAACAGTTATACATGTACCAGTATATTAACCAGAAACAAACAGTTATACATGTACCAGTATATCAACCAGAAACAAACAGTTATACATGTACCAGTATATCAACCAGAAACAAACAGTTATACATGTACCAGTATATTAACCAGAAACAAACTGTTATACATGTACCAGTATATTAACCAGAAACAGATATACATGTACCAGTATATTTTACCAGAAACAAATAAGTTATACATGTACCAGTATATTAACCAGAAACAAACAGTTATACATGTACCAGTATATCAACCAGAAACAAACAGTTATACATGTACCAGTATATCAACCAGAAACAAACAGTTATACATGTACCAGTATATTAACCAGAAACAAACAGTTATACATGTACCAGTATATCAACCAGAAACAAACAGTTATACATGTACCAGTATATCAACCAGAAACAAACAGTTATACATGTACCAGTATATTAACCAGAAACAAACATTAATACATGTACCAGTATATTAACCAGAAAAAAGCAATAGAAACACATTCAACCTCTTTAAGTTCTGTCTCAAGAGCAGTAAATTTTCTTTCTAATTCTGTATGTATTTTCTCAGCCTCCTCCTTTTCTTTGGTCATCTGTTCTTTAAGTTCTGTTAATTCATTTTTAAGTCCCTCGTGTTCCTCTGATGATTTACGAATTTTCGTCATTTCTTCTTTGATTTGTCTCAACATTTCTTCAAAGCCTTCTGTCGTAATAATGAAGTCTTTCTTCTTCAGCTGATGAAAATAATAAATTTTCTTACAAAATAATCTCTCTTCTTCCTTTGTTTAAATTCTCTTACTTTTTTGAGAACATAAAAGTCCACTTTACAACAGGAATCTGATAGTCAGACTTTTTTATTTTCAACATATTGTTTTCATACTTATAATAACAAACTAAAATACTGTAATTTCTTTTCTCATAATTTAATATTCTGTAGGTATTTTTATTTGATTTCATCAAGATAAGTTAACTTAAGGCAGTTGTTACTTAAATTTGACTAACATGAACTAGCCACTTCAAGCACTTTTTTTTCTATTCAACTCCGTAAATTAAGTAAAATGTGCTTATTTTAAAATATGATAATTTAATTCTTTTAAGGTTTCAAACTTATAATTAATTATGTACACTTACATCTTGAAGTTTCCCAACAGCTTGTTGTGCATCTTGTCTTGCATAAACGAATATCCAGTTTTTATATCACTAGATAGAATATTTTCTTAAGATGTGTAAAAATATTGGGAAATTAATTATGTCTTTTCAACAATACATGCATTGAAGGAATTTATACAAGAAAATGTCAAAAAACCATTTTCTGAAAAATATTGAGTAAGAATAGTCTTGCGCCTAGCCCTCGCTATACTTTACCACTTCAAACTCTGTTACGTAAACTTTGTCCTGAATTAAGTGGTATGTTATCTTAAATCATTATAAGTTAACTCCATAAAGATTTCAAACTGACACAATTCATTATTTACACTTACATCTTGAAGTTTCTTCACTGCTATCTGGGCATCTGATCGGTGTAATAGCTCTTTACCATCTTGTAAAACTGCTATCATATCGTCTAAGTAAGTATTTGCCTCACTTTCTTCTAATTCCATGCTGCTTGAGTGAAAGATAGCATTTCTATAGTGACGAACCTATTGAATAAAAAACACAGTTTCAACATTATTATATGCATAAATATACAGTGATTAGCAAATCAAAATTGTTTTGTAGAAAATTGTTTGGGTACTTACCTACATATAAGATGCTATCATGAATTATACAGGCATTTTTCATATATTTTACAAAAATGTCACATGGCAAATTTGGGATAATTGTGTCTTAATTTTCTATTCGAACAAGAGCCAGTTGAACCGGGTGATGCTCCCCAAATAGGTTTTGGACACAGAAAGGTATACCTCTTGTAGTGTCAGAGTTATTTTACAGACAAAGTTCAAAGTGTAAAAACAACCCAAATATTGCGCACGACACATTGTCTCAATATGGCGATCATTTCTGTGAAAAAGTTGGAAAATCCGACTTCAAATAACAAAGTTATGGGCTGGACACGATTTTGGTGCAAGGTCATGCTGTAACCTTCACCTTCAAGGTAGTGCCCAAATGTTGCGCATGACACGTCGTCTAAATATGCTGATCATTTCTGTTAAATAGTTGTTAAATCAGACTTAAAATAACGAAGTTATGGGCCGGACACGATTTTGCTGCAAGGTCATGCCGTGACCTTCACCTTCAAGGTAGCGCCCAAATGTTGCGCATGACACGTCGTCTAAATATGGTGATCATTTCTGTTAAATAGTTGTTAAATCAGACTTAAAATAACGAAGTTATGGGCTGGACAGGATTTTCCTGCAAGGTCATGCTGTGACATTCACCTTCAAGGTAACCACCCAAATGATGCCCACGACACATCATCTCAATATGGTGATCATTTCTGTGAAATAGTTTTAAAATCTGACTTCAAAGAACAAAATTATGCGCCAGACACGATTTTGCTGCAAGGACATGCTGTGACCTTGACTTTCAAGGTAGCGACCCAAATGTTACATGCGAAACGTTGATTCAATATGGTGATCATCTCTGTGAAATAGTCGTTAAATTCGACTTCAAGTAACGAAGTTATGGGCCGGACAATATTTTGCTGCAAGGTCATGCTGTGACCTTGAACTTCAAGGTAGTTACCAAAATGTTGCGCACGGCACACTATCTCAATATGGAGATCATTTCTGTGAAAAAGTTGTAAAATCGGACTTAAAACAAGAGCTGTCGGTAGGACAGCAACGCTCGACTATTCTTAGTGCTTGATAGTAAAAAAAATGCTTGATACAGTTACCTCCTCCTGTTTACAGGTTGGGGTCATGATGGTGAACAAGTGTGCAAAGTTTCAAAGCCATATGTCAATGGACTTTGAAAATATTTGAACTATTACAAAAACTTTAACGTAAATTCTAAGTCGAAAAAGGGGCATAATTCTGTCAAAATGCTTGATAGAGTTACCTCCTCCTGTTTACAGGTTGGGGTCATGATGTTGAACAAGTGTGCAAAGTTTCAAAGCCATATGTCAATGGACTTTGAAAATATTTGAACTATTACAAAACTTTAACATAAATTCTAAGTCAAAAAAGGGGCATAATTCTGTCAAAATGCTTGATGAGTTTCCTCCTCTTGTCTACAGGTTGGGGTCATGATGGTGAACAAGTGTGCAAAGTTTCAAAAGCCATATGTCAATGGACTTTGAAAAATATTTGAACTATTACAAAAACTTTAACGTAAATTCTAAGTCGAAAAAAGGGGCATAATTCTGTCAAAATTCTTGATAGAGTTACCTCCTCCTGTCTACAGGTTGGGGTCATGATGGTGAACAAGTGTGCAAAGTTTCAAAGCCATATGTCTATGGACTTTGAAAATATTTGAACTATTACAAAAACTTTAACATAAGTGGTTACGCCGACGCCGACGCTCGGGTGACTGCAATAGCTCTACTTATTCTTATCGAATAGTCGAGCTAAAAAGGGGCATAATTCTGTCAAAATGCTTGATAGAGTTACCTCCTCCTGTCTACAGGTTGGGGTCATGATGTTGAACAAGTGTGCAAAGTTTCAAAGCCATATGTCAATGGACTTTGAAAATATTTGAACTATTACAAAAACTTTAACGTAAATTCTAAGTCGAAAAAGGGGCATAATTCTGTCAAAATGCTTGATAGAGTTACCTCCTCCTGTCTACAGGTTGGGGTCATGATGTTGAACAAGTGTGCAAAGTTTCAAAGCCATATGTCAATGGACTTTGAAAATATTTGAACTATTACAAAAACTTTAACATAAGTGGTTACGCCGACGCCGACGCTCGGGTGACTGCAA
The DNA here is from genome assembly GCF_026571515.1 of Ruditapes philippinarum. Lineage (NCBI taxonomy): Eukaryota > Metazoa > Mollusca > Bivalvia > Venerida > Veneridae > Ruditapes > Ruditapes philippinarum. Next base: position 24,705 of record NW_026858184.1, read on the forward strand.
TAGCTCTACTTATTCTTATCGAATAGTCGAGCTAAAAATGAAGTGATGGGCCGGACACAATTTTCCTGCAAGGTCATGCTGTGACCTTTTCCTTCAAGGTAGTGATCCAAACATTGTGTGAGACTTATCGTCTCAATATTATGATCATTTCTGTGAAATAATTTTAAAATACGAATCCAAATAACGAAGTTATGGGCTGGACACGATTTTGCTGCAAGGTCATGCCGTGACCTTCACCTTCAAGGTAGCGCCCAAATGTTGCGCATGACACATCGTCTAAATATTGTGATCATTTCTGTTAAATAGTTGTTAAATCAGACTTAAAATAACGAAGTTATGGGCTGGACAGGATTTTCCTGCAAGGTCATGCTGTGACATTCACCTTCAAGGTAACCACCCAAATGATGCTCACAACACATCATCTCAATATGGTGATCATTTCTGTGAAAAAGTTTTAAAATCTGACTTCAAAGAACAAAGTTATGTGCCAGACACGATTTTGCTGCAAGGACATGCTGTGACCTTGACTTTCAAGGTAGTGACCCAAATGTTACATGCGAAACGTTGATTCAATATGGTGATCATCTCTGTGAAATAGTCGTTAAATTCGACTTCAAGTAACGAAGTTATGAGCCGGACACGATTTTGCTGCAAGGTCATGCTGTGACCTTGACCTTCAGGGTAGCGACCCAAATTTGTGTGTGACACGTGGTCTCAATATGCCTTATGGTGATCATTTCTGTGAAATTGTTGTAAAATCCGACTTCAAATAACAAAGTTATTGGGTGGACATGAATTTGGGACGTATGTACGTCCGGACGGACATACCATTGTTACTTTTGATGTTTATGAGGCAAACCAGCTCATAAACACCACCTGGACCAAAGTCCATAGGCAAAATAAGCTCATAAAAACAAAAAAATAGTTCTTAATTTGAATTTTATGAGTTTTTGTTCTTTATTTAACTACGGAATGAAGCTCTAATCAAATGTTTGCTCGGACTGACATGCGGACTGACGGATATTCTCAAAGTAATTATGTGGCTACTCTATTGTTCTCTCTATTGTTCTTTTTAGCCACACAAAAAAATAGCCACATAAAAGCATTACGGAATGAACTAGACCTATCACTGAAGGTGGTTAATACCCCACCAGCAACTTTGACTTTTGAAAAAATAAGTTGTCTGAAGAAAAATTTGAAATAAACCTACAGAAAATAAAGTACCATCAGCACTGTGTACAAAGAATTATTTCAATTTATTGCAATCCCAACTAGGATCTTGATATGAGCTTGTTAATACACCAAGTTTGATAACAATATCTCATTCCTAAACCCTAGTAATTGTCTGGAAACCATTTTTCTATTTTTAGTAACTGTGACCTTGAACCCAGGGAGTCCAAATGCAATACCAAGCGCGGTCTTCATGTAAGCTTGCTAAACACCAAGTTTGATTACAATATCTCATTCCTAACTTAAGTTATTGTCCGGAAACCATTTTTCTATTTTTAGTAACGGTGACCTTGACCTTGGCCCAAAGGGGGTCCAGATGCAATACCAACCAGGGTCTTCATATAAGCTTGCTATACACCACTTTGATTACAATATCTCATTCCTAACTTAAATTATTGTCCGGAAACCATTTTTCTATTTTTAGTAACGATGAACTTGACCTTGGCCACAGGGGGTCCAGATGCAATACCAATCGGGGTCTTCATATAAGCTTGCTGTACACCAAGTTTGATTACAATATCTCATTCCTAACTTTAGTTATTGTCCGGAAACCATTTTTCTATTTTTAGTAACGGTGACCTTGACCTTGGCCCCAGGGGGTCCAGATGCAATACCAACAGGGGTCTTCATATAAGCTTGCTGTACACCAAGTTTGATTACAATATCTCATTCCTAACTTAAGTTATTGTCTGGAAACCATTTTTCTATTTTTAGTAATGGTGACCTTGACCTTGCCCCCAGGGGGTCCAGATGCAATACCATACGGGGTCTTCATATAAGCTTGCTATATACTAAGTTTGATTACAATATCTCATTCCTAACTTTAGTTATTGTCCGGAAACCATTTTTCTATTTTTAGTAACGGTGACCTTGGCCCCTAAGGGGGTCCAAATGCAATACCAACTGGGGTTTCCACATAAGGTTGCTATATACCAAGTTTGATTACAATACCTCACTCCAAACTCTAGTCATCGTCTGGAAACCATGATGTGGACCGACCGACGGAATGACCAACCGGCCGACAAGGTGACTCCTATATACCCCCCCTAAACTTCGTTTGTGGGGGTATAATGACATCAAAGAGGAAGAACAGTTACCTATTGTCACTCTAGCCATATTATAACTGTCCTGTGAGTGCAGACTGACGGATGGACAACCCGGCGACTATGTGCTCCCCCGAAATTTTTCGGTGAGTATAAAAAAATTATGAAATTTATCATTTCGGAAAATATGCCAGCATTCAAGATGTTCAAATTCTTTTAACAAAGCTTAATAAATCTTATTGAAACTGAAATTAAAACATATCGGCAATTTTCAGAACCTCCACACCAAGTACAAAAGGTGGTACCTTTGAAACCATTGAAGAAGACTGGTAAATTTGTATACTTTTGTTGTGAATCTTTAGATTTTCATTTTCAATTTTACTTTGGATGCTGAATATACAGCATTTACATTACAATACAGCTAATAAAAGATAAACAAGACACTTTATTAATAATTTACCTTTGTAAAAAGATTGTTTGTTACTGTGACATCACATCCAATGTGGCTATGAAAATACTGGTTATTTATCATTAGATGTAATAACCCAGTGCAATCAGTTTCACCAGCAGATTGTTTCTGCTCGTACCCTGGAGCATTTATAAAACACTTACAAATGCTCCAAGGATCTGTCACCCACTGTAGAGCATCGGTGTTTTTTCCAGTTAGGTGCAGGTGGCGTGGAAGCATGATGCTGCACAATAAAGTCATAGATGGCGCCACATATGTTGTTTGGACAAGCAATTTTTCCCTTAAAGCAACAGCTGCATTTTACTTGACCAAATGGACAAACTTTGTTTTTAGCATTCCCTAATGGCTTATGGTCTGGCTTTAGAGTTTCAACTTGACAGCTGCCACACGTCACAATTGATGGTAGTGACTTTGTAGACCGAATGTTTTGTAAGATATCGTTATGTTGTTGGACAGCTATGTCATTACAGAATGGTACCAGTCCCTCCTTTAAATATCCAAGTCCTAAACCAGCCTTTACCCACTGCCTGTATTTTTCCTTCTCTAAATGAAGTTGATGTGCCATCCTGATACTCTATCAATATCTAAACAAACAAAACAAAAAGATTATGTTTGATTTTATATAAATAAGTAAATAAGGTCTTGGATTGAATTTAAAGTTCAAAAATATTGAATAAATATGATATGCAATCAATTTCAACCATTATGGACTTTCTTTTCTACAGACGATATCTCCAGTTGATATTAAACTAAGAGAAGTACATGTAATATACTATGTGTTTGATTCATTGTGACCATTATATGAGCTAGACTTTTGCATCCATCTTAATGTATTTTGGTATTAAATAAAAAGACAGTACATACCAATAGGAGGGCCATGATGGCCCTGAAATTGCTCACCTGTATATAAAAACTATCAATGACAAGAAACGAGTAATAGTGTTACAAGCTATAAACAAATTAAAGCAGATATAAAATCTAAATCTTTAACTGATAACACAAAGTTCATATATGTATCTGAAATAGTGTGTGGGTAAACTAAAAATGTGTCCATAGGACACGGGTGCCCCCACCGCAACACTGTTTTGTCAATCTTTTTTACTAAGTCAAGGGAAATAACTCTACAAATACTGGATAAATCCACAAGGGAAACCCCAGGTGCAAATCTAAAATATGCTGAGCAACCTGCCCATAAGGTTTATTGACTATGTCAAATCCTTTTTGAGAAACTTGCGACACAAGTTGAAAATTGCAAAAATTTTCTAAGTGAAGGGCAATAACTCTAAAAACACTAAATAAATCCAGACAAAAATACCTGGTGCACAACTGCACATGCTGATGAATATTCCTGTAAAGTTTCATGACTCTAGGTCAAATAATTTTTGAGTTATGTGCGAAACAAGTTGAAAATTGCAAAATTTTACTAAGTCAAGGGCAATAACTCTGAAAAATATTAAAAAATATCTAGACAAAATAACCAGGTGCACAACTACACATGCTGATCAACATTCCTGTAAAGTTTCATGACTCTAGGTCATATACTTTTTGAGTTACGTGCGGACACAAAAAAGTGAACGGACGGACGGAACGGACAGAGGACGTACGGACGGACAAGGGTAAATCTAAATGCCCGCCACTAATGTGGGGCACAAAAACATAAGTGTTTTTAATTATATATACATTAAAAGAAAATCAATGACCCCCGCCCCTGGACAGGGCCAAATTGACCCCTGGGCCTTTTTAACAAACTTGGTAGACACTCACTAAAAATGTTTCAAGCTAAATATCTAAGCTCTATGCACTAGCTCTTTTTGGGTTAATAAAAGAGGACTTTTTTAAGTTTTTTACTATACACGAATAAGGAAAATCAATGAGCCCCGTGCAGGGCTAATTTTAACCACAGGGCTTTTACTTTAAAAAACTGTGTAGAAACCCAATTAAAAAAGTTTCATGCTAAAAATATCTAAGATTTTAGCCCCTTTTTTGGGGTTTTTAAAAAAAGTTTTTTAGGTTTTTTTCTATTAAAGTATACATAAAAGGGAAAAATAATTTCCCCCGTGGGTGGGCCCGTTATTTTTACCCCCGGCTATTTTTTGAACAAAATAGGGGTTTACCCCTCACTAGAGGAGTTTTTGCTAATATCTAACTCTTTTCTTTGGGTTTTTTTTAAAAAAGATTTTTTTTAAGAAATTTTTTTCGGTTGCCCCTGGGGACAGCGTTCTGCATGGAATTAAATTCTTTTAAAACATTTTTAAAGGGGCATCCTTTTTGGGGGGTTTGGGGTTTAAAAAGGCTGTGATTAAAGAGGAGATGCTGTTTTAAAAATAAAAGTTTTCAGACGAACGTTTCCCGGGAAAATCGGACGAAAAGCAATCACAAAAATTCACCTTGTAACTTTGTGACAGATGAGCTAAAAAGTAGGGGTTGTAATCGATTTCAATGATATCGGTGTATAACAATCTTTTTTTTATCTGATTGATATCGATTCCATCTTTAAATATATCGAATGCACACATATTTCAAGCTTAAAAGACACTTCAGCAAACAGGTTTTATAGTACAGATAGACCAAACGTCAAAATAAAAGCGAAATATAAAGTTATGGAAGCCAGAACTAACATATTCGAAACTTTTTTTTTCTACCTCCCACTGCCCGTCTGTAGATTTTCCACAGTCTTTCTGGAAAAACTCTGGAAAATAGCTGATTTTCCATGAATTTCCATGAATTTTCATGAAAACAAGCTTTTTTCCACAGTATTTACAGAGTACTCTGGAACAATTTTCATGGAGAACTCTCTGGAACTTGACTTTTTTCATCAAAGAAATAACCATGAAACACTTCTGGAAACTCTGGAAAGTTAACACTTTGACAATTTTCAAGGAGTTTTACTCTGGGAAAACACTTAGTCATTTTTTGAGAAAGTTTTGGACTTAGGAAATTTTCATTTGATTGCTGCATTTATGTACACTTTCATTTAATACATTAAACTTTAATATTTTTTTTTAAGTTAAAAGCATAAATAATCTTTTTAATATAATTACAGTTTTCTGGTTTTAAGACATAATTAAAATAAAGACAATTTAAAATATGGCATTGACACAATTGTAAACTGTTGACCAGATATTTAAAAAAAACAGCAAGAACATTTTTTAATGACTTTAATTACTTAGCACTGAGATTGGTCATACATGTATACTAACTGTAATTAAAAAGTAGCAGTTGTCAAAAACAAAAACTTTATAGTTAAAACAAAATGAGACCGTCATAAGCCCATCAGAGCTTAACTGTTTCTTTTTTATTGCAAAAAAAACAAACAAAAAAACAACAACAACATGCAACCCCATTGCCACACTTTGGCATTGAAAATGCATTAAGTTATTGTTTCATTTAACTTTCATTATTTTCCAAGGTATCTCATATCAAGCCTGATCTGAGTGGTTCATTATTATATATTACATAAGTTAGAAAAAATAAATACACAATTAAAAGAAACAATTTAAATTTAAGAACAAATGTAATTGTTATGCACTTATATTTCTTTATTAATTGATGATAAATTTATTATGTATCTCTATTGAAGTAAATATAATTTATATATTCATCCTGTGTAGAAGTAACTTATTGCATAGTGATTAATTTCTGGAACATTCAAAATCAGCATCAGCCACAATGTAAATATTTATGACCTCTCAAGTGGAACCACTGGTTTCATAACTACCAAGGTTAAACTCACCTATCTGATATAAGAGAATAAAAAGAGGTAAAGCAGGTTTACAAATACTATATACACTGTAGCTCTCAAGTAATTAATACCCTTTGCAGAACAAATCACAGGTCAGAACACTCTTCCAGATGGTCATTTGAACAGAAGAATTGAAAAGATGATGTTTATTAGTGCCCTAACTGCTTAAAGTGATAACTTGAAATATTATGTTTGAGCATTGGAAATTAGATCAAATGAGTTTAAACTGGACAAATTTTACAAAAGTTTTCTGGAAATATGAACTTTTAACATGTGTATTTCATGATTCAGTTAAATGGAGGGAACTACATGTATATAACCATTTCTAACAGTAAGTACAAATGTATTTTTATTTTTTAACACTTATTATGTTAGTTTTTTCAAACTTTTCTTTGCAAGTATACACTGTTTCAGTGTTTGTATTTCTACATACATGTAATTTTTCAATATTAGATAGATAGTTTTTAAGAAAAATCTTTTTCATTTTTTAAATAATGGCGGGGAAATTTTAATCAGAGATAATTATTTTCCATTCAAAAATATTGGTTGATTGAAACAGATTCCATATCAAGCAATGAATTTCCAATTAACATTTTTAATAAAATTCATAATATGCCTTAATGTAATTTCTTGTATCATGTACATATGTTTATTTTTTCAAACATATTAGGTTGCAAAATTTCAAGTCTTTGGAGTCACATGAGATGTTTCAACTCAAAGGATGTCAGATGAGGGAAAAGTGATAAATGTACTGCTTGAACAGAACTATCCTGGTAATAATTTAGTTTGTTTTGTAAAAAAAAGTTGAAGTAAATGTTTTTTCAAAATAAATGCATGCTATTTTTCAAAACTCTAAACAAAATTTTGTTCTTCATGTTTAATGCATATATTATTGTTGTTACTGACCCTCAAACTTTCAGTGGTAATTAAGTATTTGAGGGGATTAAGTAATTTAAACTGCAATTACATACAGTTGTCATTATATAGATATAGAAAAGCAGGGAGAAATAATTGACACAAGTTTATCATAATGTTAAGTTGACCAAAAATAAATTATTTCATCAAAGCATGGTGTTTACTTGATAACTCTGTGCTGATATTCTGCAAAAGTTATTTAATTGAAAGTTTTCCATCTTAACTTTTTTCACCTTTCATGTTTTTTATCATTTATTATCATGTTTAAACAATTACTAATTATATTACATTGTGCATAAACCACAAGTACATGTATTTTATATACTATTAATCCATTACTTTTTCAGTATCATCGGAGAGGTCACACCACAAGTCAAGAAGATGTTGCCATCATGTGAAGACAGTGAAAGTGAATAAACACTCTGACATAGAAATAATTGTGAAATGTGCAAATTACTATAAATAAGTGTTTGAATTCTTGACAACTAGAGTGTTTTTTTGGATTTGGTAATAAAAATACAAATGCAAATTAAAAAAGGTCATTTGATTTAGTATGCAACCATCATTTCAGATAATCCCAAATTTCAGAATTATTTCAAGGCTAAATGCATTTTTCCCTGAGATCCTATTAACTGCGGAACTTTTTCCAGAGCGGCTCCAGAACATTTTCCAGAGTAACTCCGGAACATTTTCCAGAGTAACTCCGGAACATTTTCCAGAGTAAATCCGGAACATTTTTTTTCCAGAATATTATGTCATTTTAGCAGACCAATTTCCAGAGTTGCTTGAAAAAAAACCTCTGGAACATTTCATGGAAAACTCCGGAAAAGTTTCATGAAAAAAAAGCTCTGGAAATTCATGGGAAAGTATATGAAAATTCACGATTTTTTTTTTCAAAGTTTTCTTTGAACAACTCCGGAAAACTAGTCCGAATTATCCAGAATTGGCAAATTTCCATGAAAATTCTGGAAGTTTTTCATGGAAAAATTCATGGAAAATGTACGGACGGGAGTTGTCTCTAACCAAAGCTGCCGATTTCATGTAAATCCCGCATGTCTGCTGAGAGGGGGTTAAGACCCCCCAATTCAGATACATGTTTAAAAGGAAATGCCAAGAATTTTGTTTTAGTGTTTCTTTGTAAAAATTATTGATTGCAAATGCTTAAACATTAATAATTATTCCGGTTCTAAACACTATAATTTGCCCCAATTTGAATCTCGGTTAGTAATAGAACGGCAAGACGGGATTTAAGCATAATCCGTAACTACGTAATAGCAACAACAACAAAAGTAAAATGGAAAGGCTTTTTTAACATTTTATAGTTACTAGTCATTTGTTGTCATTAAAAGTTAAAATGATAAAAAGAAAACAAATTGTTCACTTTTCATAGTTTTATTTATTTTTTTTTTAATGTGTTTAAATGTAACTTGCATATTTAAAACAAATTTAAAAAGACTTGAAAGCTTAATTTTGCCTGCAATCAATATATCGTTAT
>NW_026858185.1:0-174663 GCF_026571515.1 Ruditapes philippinarum
TTAAGTTTTTACTATATGCATATGGGGAAAAACAATGACCCCCTGGGCGGGGCCAATTTTGACCCCAGGGCCTTTATTTGAACAAACTTGATAGACACTCACTAGAAGATGTTTCATGCCAAATATCTAAGCTCTACCTCTTTGGGTTTTTTTAAGTTTTTTCTATTGGTTGCCATGGCAACCAGAGTTCTGCATGGAATTAAATTTTTTGAACAATTTTTAAAGGTGACCACCAAAGGAACATTCCTGTGAAGTTTGGATGAAATTGGCTCAGCGGTTTATGAGGAGATGTCATTTAAAGTAAAAGTTTATGGACGACGGACGGACGACGGAATTTTATGAGTTTATGTTCTTTATTTAACTACGGAATGAAGCTCATAATAATCAAATGTTGGCTCGGACGGACGGACTGACGCCGGACGAAAAGCGATCACAAAAGCTCACCCTGTCACTTTGTGACAGATGAGCTAAAAAGCATAAAGGTTTCTATTGTTTTAAATAGTTTTAGTACCCTTGTGAATTAATAAAGCATAAAAAATTTTAATCAGACTAACCATTATTTATAACTACTACAACCAGAACAAGGCCAATAACAGACAGTCCTACTGTCATGACAACTACTTTCACAACTGAAAGAAAAAGAAAAGAAAGTTGTACATTTTTTTCAATTGTGAACATTACATCTAATACATTTTTACATGATTTTTGTTGTTGCTATTTCTATAGTATTATAAATATAATAGAGTATTATAAAGTTAAAGACATACTATGCTCAAATTTGATATCAGAATATATTGATAAATGCTACACAGTCTCTTTGTAACATAAAAAAAACATGTTTTGACTTCAAACAAAGTAGATATGTTTTGTGTTTAAAATTCTACACACTACAGGAGGTCCCAATATAAATAGATAGTGTCATGGCATTTTTTTCCTTTTTTAAGAAAAGAACAACTTTTCTTGACCTGCAACTTCCTTTACATATTTTATTCATTCTCTCATTCAAATTAGACATTTCTTCAGTAAGAATTTCAAAGATTTCAATAAATTTCTGTGATTAAAATGTTTGCATATATTCAAGGTGTAGAAACAGATAATCATGTATATGCTGAGGCCCACATGGAAGATCGGGAAACCGAATGTGCTAGCCTCATTAAATAAAGTCGTTACTTACTTACTTACTTACTTATTACTCAAGGATGAGCATAGTATATTTCAAAGCTTTTTTATATCAATCATGATTTGACAAATTCAACATAATGATACTATAAACAAAAGGCTATTTGTAATCCAAAATTCAGTTTGTCAAATACTTTTTTGTTTCTGTGTACATTGAAATTAAGGAAAAAACTAGAAATGTGTCCAAAGGACACGGGTGCCCCAACACATTAGTGTTTAGTCAATCTTATGACTCTAGGTCAATATTTTTTGGGCTAAACTAATAAATTCTTTTACTAAGTTAAGGCCAAAAACTTTACAAATACTGAATAAATCCACAAGCAAACACCAAGGTACATAAGTACACATGCTAACCAACATTCTTGTTAACTTTCAGGCCGACAGGTCAAATACTTTTTGGTGCTATGCTATGCATGAACAAGTTGAAAATTGCAAATTGATGCTAAGTCCAGGGCAATAACTCTTAACAAAACTGAAAAAAATCAACATGCAAAACCCTAGGTGCATAGATTAACAGTGATGTTAATCATTATTCCTGTAAATTGGTTGATTCTAACTAAAGCACTCAAGGAACAAATAACACATCATAATGGAACGGTCAAGGACAATAACTCTAGAAATACTGGATAAACCCACAAGCAAAACCCAAGGTGCACAACTACACATGCTGACCAATATCCCTGTTAAGTTTCATGACTCTAGGTTAAACACTTTTGAGCTTAGTGTGACACAGTTGAAAATTGCAAATTTTTACAAATTCAAGGGCAATAACTCTACAAATACTAAATGAATAACACAAAAATACCCAGATGCAAAACTACACATGCTTATCAATATTCCTGTAACGTTTCATGACCTAAATTGCAAATTTTTACTCAGTCAAGGGCAATAACTCTTCAAATACTGAATAAATCTAAGGAACACAAAAATATACAGGTGCACAATACACATGCAGAGCAACATTCCTGTAAAGTTTCATGACTCTAGGTCAAATACTTTTGAGCTACGTGTGACACAACATGAGAACGTACAAAGGACAGACGGACAAGGTAAATCTATGCCCCCAGCCCCTCCCTAAAGTGGGGCACAATTACATTATTAAAACATCAACATAAATCTCGATGCAGATTTTTAACAATTGTACAAATGTCCACCTAGACTTCAAAGAGAACAGACAAATGGATGTTGATGATTCTTAATAAGTGTACAATGGCCCACTCCCGAATACCTCCATTTTTTTTCCTCGAAAAAGTTGAGCTAAAACATTTGCATAATGTCACTTTATCTATAGAAAGCTCAATATTCAAACAGGGCAAGTCACTTAAAAATATTTTGCAGGATAAAGATTGAACAAATTCTGATCATGGACTTGTCTACATACCTGTCATTTTTATTCCACCCCTATGGATTTTTCTCGGCAACATCATTTACTTCTTCATTTGTATCATCCGCGTCATTTATCTCTCCACTTGTATCTTCCATGTCATCTGTATTTGAAAAGAAGAAACATTTAAAATATCCCGCCAGTATGACTTTTCATTCTGTGTATTATCACAGAAACATATCACAGCATCGAGGTTTAGATTATAAAAAATCTATTGAACAGAAGGCAGGCATTTCAATAAGTTAAATTTTAAAACTTAGTATAGGAAAGGACAACACAGTTTGAAATTAAATTTTATGCAATCAATATCTTCTAGATCAAAATAGCATGCCTCCAGATTAATGTTAATTTTCATGAACATTTTTCAAATGTTTTAATAAATAAAATATTGTCAAGTGAACAAAAAAGTAATTTACACACTGCAAATGGCACTTAAATTAAAACCTATGTAAATTTCTTGAAATATGCAAAAACAGCCCTAACTGTGTAACAACTGATAATCACACTGTAGAAATATGTTGATAGATACTGCAAAATCAGTCATTAATTGTAAATAATGTGTAAACAAGCAAATTCGTTGAATTTATATCCCCCGCCGAGTACTGGTTATTATTAACACAACAACTGAAGACATAAGGCTTTATTTATATATTAATCATGGCATAAACAGTAATATTCTTTGAACTTGATAAATATTCAGGGCAATAACAGAGCCATAACTTTGTGTTAAATAGTAATATCTGGAAATGCCAATGAGATGTATGCATACCACATAACTAATAAAGGGCCATAAATCTGAATTATAAGTATCTGACCGGAACAAGGCGACTATATGCACATCTCCTCTTAGTATCCCATAAAGTTTCATTGAATTCCAGCCAGTAGTTACAGAGAAGTAGCACGGAAACGATTATTGCTCTGGTTGTATACTGCCTAAGTTATCAAGGGTCATAACTCTAAGTTAAAATGTCTCACCCGAACAAGGTGACAATATGCGCATCTCCTCTTGGTATTGAAGGTTCCAATAAAGTTTTATTGAATTCCAGCCAGTAGTTGCAGAGAAGAAGTGAGGAAACAAATATTTTTCTATATGGATACTGCATAACTAATCAAGGGCCATAACTCTGTGTTAAAGTGTCTGACCGGAACAAGGCAACAATATGCGCATATTCTCTTGGTATTGAAGATTCCCATAAATTTTCGTTGAATTCCAGCCAGTAGTTGCAGAGAAGTAGCGCGGAAACGATTTTTACTCTATATGCATACTGCATAACTAATCAAGGGCCATAACTCTGAGTTAAAGTGTCTGACCGGAACAAGCCGACGATATGCGCATCTCCTCTTGGTATTGAAGGTTCCCATAAAGTTTCATTGAATTCCAGCCAGTAGTTGCAGAGAAGTAGAGCGGAAACGATTTTTACTCCATATGCATACTGCATAACTAATCAAGGGCCATAAATCTGAGTTCAAGTGTCTGACTGGAACAAGCCGATGATATGCGCATCTCCTCTTGGTATTGAAGGTTCCCATAAAGTTTCGTTGAATTCTAGGCAGTAGTTGCAGAGAAGTAGTGCGGAAACGATTTTTACTCCATATGCATACTACAGTATGCATATGGAGTAAAAATCGTTATTACTGCATAACTAATCAAGGGCCATAACTCTGAGTTTAAGTGTCTGACCGGAACAAGCCGACAATATGCGCATCTCCTCTTAGTATTGAAGGTTCCCATAAAGTTTCGTTGAATTCTAGGCAGTAGTTGCAGAGAAGTAGCGCGGAAACGATTTTTACTCCATATGCATACTGCATAACTTATCAAGGGCCATAACTCTGAGTTAAAAGGTCTGACCGCAACAAGCTGACGATATGCGCATCTTCTCTTGATATTGATGATTCCCATAAAGTTTCGTTGAATTCCAGCCAGTAGTTGCAGAGAACTACTCCGGAAACGAAATTCGGACGGACAGATGGACGGACGGACGGACGGAAGGACAGACAACGTCAAAACTATATCCCCCTCCCGATTCCATCTCTGCCAAATTTTGACTTTTAAACTTTTTTCTTTTTCTTTTCAAAAAAGACCTATGGTAAATTAAATCCCTATGGGGGCAACGGTGGCCAAGTGGTTAAGGTCGTTGACTTCAAACCACTTGCCCCTCATGGTTGTGGGTTCGAATCCCAACATGGACTTTGGATTCTTTATGTGAGTAAGCTATCCAGGTGCCTGTTCGTGCCTAAAAGAATGCACGGAACGGCACCTGAGGTCTTCCTCCACCTTTAAAGCTGGAACGTCGCCATATGACCTATACTGTGTCGATGTGACATAAAACCCAATCAAACAAATAAATCGCTATGCACTGTTGTTTTACCGTTATTTCTTTTCCTTGTAGATACTCCACCTTGGTCCACAGGTTTCAATGTTGCTGGAACATCTTTGTTCTCTGAGTCTCTATCCTTGCCGGACCTGAAATATACATCAATATGATTCTCTAGAATACCAGAAATAAAACTGTATGGCAAAATATTGAAACTCTCATGAGCCCAAATTAACAACAAATTTTCTGAAGGACAAGTTTAGTAACTGTTACTTAAAGTAAACTAGAAATGTATCTGAAGGACACAGGATATCCCAACTTTATATTTTAGGACACCAAAACATACAAATAAAGATGTTATGACAGGACAGCATAGTTGGTATTTCATAAACTTTTTTGCAATAACAGACCGTTTAAGAAGATTTTTTAATGTAAAAGGAAAGATGGTTGTTTGATAAAACAGTTTAATATTTACAAGGCCTTAACTTTACAGTGACAAAGCACAAATTTCTCAAGTGTTTACATAGTTAACAAATATAAAGAGCATTGATTATCTAAATTGATAGGCTAACAAAGACTCGTTATGCTAAACACTTCTGCTTACTGACTATTAAATCCCTTAATGCATGACTGAGATTTTCTAACTGCTGACCTTTTACCTCTAAGTATAACCTTGGATCTTGGCGCTGGGGGTCTAGGTGCTGCGCATGACACACTGTCTCATCATGCTTAACACTTGTGCCAATTTTTATCAAAATCGCTTTTTGTCAATCTACGGACGGAAAGAATGACAGCAAGAAAATGGTTAATTTATATGTTGCCCCCACCCCCATCCTTTAAGTTGGGGCATTAAAATTCTCTAAGGGACATTAGCATAGTGCAAGAGCAGTGATTGAAATAACTGAGAGCAAAGTGTATGGTTACCAAATGGAGTTGTTATTTTAATTTTCTCAGGGACACTTGCAGAGTGTAAGGCTAGTGGTTTAAAATTCACTAAAGGCACTAGCTAAGTGCATGGCTAGTGGTTTTTTTTTTGGGGGGGGGGGGGTTTTGGGGGGGGGTTTTTCGTTGTTGTTATTTTTGTTCTTTTTTTTTGCCAGGGGAATTCTCTGAAAGACATTAACAGAGTGAAAAGCTAGTGGTTCAGAATTCACTTACGAAACCAGCAGAGTGTTACGATATTTAGGACACTAGCACTAAGCAGAATGGAAGGTTAGTGGTATAAAATCCACCAAAGAGTTTAAATTTTAAATTTCTATCATAAATATTTTCGCTCATCTGGAGGCGTGCAGCTTTAAGTGACATAAACATTAATTCCAAAATAGCAAGGAATTTTAACGAGAGAACTTACAATGCTTTGCACTTTGAACTTGTTACCAACTCCTGATAGGCTTGGCTGCGTATGTCTAAACAAGTCCCATCTAGGAATGAAAAATAAAATCTATGAGCAAAGAAATTCTTAAATCCTATCCAATATCTAATAGAGTGACAAACTCTCTAATAGACTACAGATAGAAACCTTTAAGGATATGAATGATGACAGGTCCGAGGTATGTATATAATTTTTACCAAATTTTATTTAACATAATGTGCTAACATGGAAACAGGGGGAGAGGTGGCCTATTGGTTAAGGTGTCTGCCTCTCAATCAAGGAATCATGGGTTCAAACCCTACTTGGGCCACAATCATGATTCCTCATATGACATCAGTACTGGTTAGTTGACTGAAATGTGATTTATATAAGTTGCAAGAACTTTATTCACAATCAAGCTCAAATAAATATCAGTTAAATCTAAACTTGGCATACTTATAACAAAAGAGTAAAATCAACTTAAAAGTCAAGCATGCTAAACACATAGCCTCAGTGTGTATTATTTCAAGCATGAACAAGCACTTGAGTAGAACAATTTAACTTCCTTTAACTAGCTGGATAGCTTCATCACACTAAAGTTAAGAATCTGAAGACTATGGCAGGTTTCAATTAAATGCCAAATCATTGAAAGGTGTTTTTATATGATTCAAATTAAGCTGTCTTTACCACAGAATCATGTGCGCTTTAAGAAATTAATTTGGAATGTGAACATATTACTTCAAATGACACAGGCAGTAAAGCTGAGATAAAGCTTAGTACAATAAAATTATCTTTGAAGTTATAGAAATATAATGACTATTTATATAGCTCTGTAGCTTATGTAATCCAAACTGCTTTGAGGTTATATAATAAGTAACCTTGAACACAGCCATATAACCTGTCAAAAGTCTTCTTTACAAATTTATGATAAATTAAAATTACTTCATAAGCTTATAGCAGTCATGTAGTAAGTTAATAACAAAATATAAACATCATGATTATCCCATGAAAATTGATATTACAAACATGCAGTGAAAACTTACTATTCAAGGGCATATAACCCTTGGCACATGGATTCACAATGTTCACATTTGTGCAGAAATCAGCTGGCAAATTGGAATCAAATGCAACACATGTTATATTGTCTCGATTGTAAAAACCATCAGCAGCGTTACACGTCAAGATGGCTGGACCTTTGTTATCTCCCTTGCTGTGTAACAGGTACTTAGGGGGAATTAAATCCAGTCGCTCATGTTTGGTCTTACAAGCATCGTAGCATCGCGACGGTTCACTCTGGTAGTAATCTACCTGACAAAAGCTCTCCTTCACAGAAACATCTTGACCATCAACAGCTTCCACAGTCCAACCTATTCCTGCAATAATATACAATCATTTTCATTTATAAGACAGAAATGGCCAGGTTGCATTTGTATACCAAATATCACAAGGCTGTGATATTATGAAAATTACCTACCATTCACCATTAATGTCAAAAAATTAACTAAGTCAGAAAACAGGAAGTGGATGAGCGACAGACCTGAAATCGTTTCCCACTGTATGGAACCAAGTGTTAATGCTTTATACAAAATATCAAGAGGCTGTGAAAAGTAGTTGCTGAGAAAACTGTTACGAACATTCACCATTTCATAACCTGGATTTGCACTTGTGCAACCCAGCCAAAAACTGAACTAAAATAAATACAGTCACATTAATAAGACAAACAATGAATCAAAATTGAAACAGTTTTCACAATCTTTGACCCTTTCATTGTTCTATTGTACAATGTAACAAATCGACTTGCTTCGCCTTTGGTGCTATCATCAAAACAAGGGCAATCAGTGATGATATGTGTTACCTCATGATAGCCAATCACATGCTACTGTGTACCAGCAGACCCAAAAATCATTAACAGGTCACACATTTTTTTATTCAAGGCCCATAACTCGGCTGAAAATCCTTCAAACGGAAAATCTGTGTAGTATGTACAAGTATTTGAGCTACCAATCAATCCTGTAAAGTTTCATTAAAATTGCATCAGTGGTAAAAGATGAGTAGTCTGAACAAATCTTAAAAATTAAAATCATTAAAGGGACATTACTCTAATAAAAAAAAAGTTGATGAGATGCACAACTAGACATAGAATTGATTATTCCTGTAAAGTTTTGATGAAAATGCACTAGTTTCTAAAAAGCAAATTCTGTAAATGATCAAATTTATCATTTCTGGCGATATATAATACTATTGTTAATCATAATAGATGTCAGCAAAACAAAGAAAAAAAAGAATTACCTATTGAGCAACTTGTTGATTTTGGAATGCAGAAAAATACACGTCCTACAGATACACTGTCCATGCATATGATGTCTTCCCAATCACGGCACTTGTATTGCCTTGCTTTTATTGTTAAGTTAAAGTTGCTATCTACATTTGGACAGGTATATTCCGTCTCTGGATTCTTAAACGACCACAGTGATGTCAGCTTGGGAAAGATGTGAATTTTGTCTCCACGATTTGTATCACTGATGGGCTTTGCAACTGTGTGTGAAAATAGCATTGCAATGACCAGACAAGTGAACCATCTCTGTAATAGAAAACATGATATTAGAATTATTTACATCATAAGATTCAAGGTGAGTCATGCATTTTCCCAGTGTCACCAAAGGTCAGATTACCAAACCCATTCCCAATAGCATACATGTTTATTTTTTCACAATCTTAAAAAAAAATATTCCCAAATGAAATAAAATTCCTGATATCAAAACTGACATATGTTCTAGAGTTAAATTTGTTCCAGTATATGGTATCAGACAGATTTTTCCACACATTTTATTGTCAAATTTTAATGTATTTAAAATTATGCTTTTAATGATATTTGCATTGGTTGCAATAAACAATTTTCTACAATTCAAAGTACAAAAGGGTATGAAGAAGGTTTCAAAAGGTCCCAAATTTTTTCCCAATTAAGCAATTTTACGACGCAATATTTCCCGAACTGAGCATAGTAATTTTTCCCAAAATGGCTTGGAAAAGGCCCAACAGCATGAGCAATCTAAGCAATATACACTTAACAAAAGTTCTAACCGATCACTTTTTAAATTTTGATTATTTTATAATGGGTCAATAGATCCTTATAAAATTTTGCAGAGGTGATTTTTGTGTCATTTTCTACCGATTTGTGGAAAGAAAAATAATTTAATACGGTTCCATGCACTCACGCGGGAGACAGGGCACGGTTTACACATTTTGGCACGAAATGTTCGTGCAGAGCGTGGTGAGTATTAAATTTTACATTGCATAAATCCTTGTTAACTTTATAAGTGAAAAAACATAAAACATGGCACGAATGTCTATGCAGGATCGTGCCGTAGCAGTTGGAATGTTGAATGCTGGAGCCTCTTTCAGACAGGTGAGTGGCTGTTCATAAAAATATTTTCTTTAAAATATCGATAAAGTATTATTTAAATAGAAAATGTTATACTTTTATTATTCTCAATGTGTTCATTCTCTTCGGAATAAAATAAAAGTCGGATCTATTGGTATTATTCTTTTTCATATATAAACGAAAACTCAGGGTGATCGGTTAGAACTTTTGTTCAGTGTACGTTTATAACACTAATTCAAAGAAACACTAAATAAAAGAAAAGAGTTGTTACAACAGAATGTATTTATAAAAAAAAAAGTTAAGTCCTGTATTTATTCAATAAAACTTTAAAATAAACTAAATAAGAATTTAGTTTCATGATACCTTATGATCTTTACGCATTGTGATACCACACTGTATGCAGTTCAATACAACTTTCACCCATCTTATTGGAATACCTGCAAAATGAATTTTGACATTTATTTCTAAGTAACTTTATTTGACAAAAAAATATTATAAGTGTTGTAAACGATTCATAGACATGTGCAGACTTAAAACTAACTAAAGGGAGGTAATTTGCTTTATAATTTCTTCTCTGTCAAGAAAAATCTTAAAATATTTCTAGTATATTTTTCCTCACTTTAGAAAAGGTAGGAATATCGACAAAATTGAAAAAACCAGAACTGTGTCCAAAGGACACGGATGCCCCCACTGACAACATATATATGGTATATAGTGAAAAAATCAACAAAAGACCATAATTCTGTTAAATTTGGTCGCAGCAAAATTTCCTTCCTTTACTACAATCTACACATTAAGGTTGTTCATCCCTGGAAGTTTAAGCAAAATCTGCCATCCAGTTTAAGAGGAGTTGCGTTCACAAAATTTCTAAATGGTATATAGTGAAAAAATTAACAAAGGGCCATAATTCTGTTAAATTTGGTCGCAGCGAAAATTCCTTCCTTTACTGCCATCTACACATTAAGGTTGTTCATCCCTGGAAGTTTAAGCAAAATCTGCCATCTGGCTTAAGAGGAGTTGCGTTCACAAAATATCTACATAGTATATAGTGAAAAAATCAACAAATTGCCATAATTCTGTTAAATTTGGTCGCAGCAAAAATTCCTTCCTTTACTACCATCTACACATTAAGGTTGTTCATCCCTGGAAGTTTAAGCAAAATCTGCCATCTGGTTTAAGAGGAGTTGCGTTCACAAGATTTCGGGACGTACGGACGGACGGACAAGTGCAACGCTATATGCTCACGCTTTGTGGGGGCATAAAAATCACAATTCACTTATCATAATAACGTACAAGAGCTGTCATAGAAGACAGCGAAGCTCGACTTACTAAATACTTGACACAGTTAAGGAAGACAATTCTATGAAAGACAAATAAATATATTTCTTCTTATGACAAGAAGTTATAGTTGCTAGCATAAATTCAAGGGGGAATAACTATGGAAATAGTTACACTAGAGTTATGGACCTTGTCACACAACATGTGTGTAATGATAAGAAATTTATATATTTGAAGTTTGTAGAAAATACCTTAAAAAGTAAAAAAGTTACAATATTTCTTAAAGAAATTTCAAAGTTCAAAGGGAGATAAACATGAAAATATTTCTTCAAGAGTTATGAACCTTGCCACATAAGATGTGGTTGATGATAAGGAATGTGTATTTGAAGTTTGAGGTAGATACCTTTAAAACTAAAGAAGTTATAGTAAAAAAAATGCATTTTCCAAGTAAAAAAAAATCTAAGTTAATGGGGAGATAATTCTTGCAATATTGGTGCTAGAGTTATGAATCTTATTACATAAGATCTAGTTGATAATAAAGAACATATATTTGAACATTTGAAGTTTGAAGAGGATACCTTAAGAAATGAAAAAGTTCTAGCAAAAAATAATATTTTTTAAGGAAAATTCTAAGTTCAAGGGGATATAAATCTGAAAATATTGCTAGAGTTATGAGCCTTGTCACATAAGATCTGGTTGATGATAAGGGACATATATTTGAAGTTTGAAGAGGATACCTTAAGAAATGAAAGAGTTATAGCAAAAAAATAATATTTTTTGAGGAAAATTCTAAGTTCAAGGGGAGATAAATCTGAAAATGTTGGTGCTAGAGTTATGAACCTTGTCACATGAGATGTGGTTCATGTTAAGAAACATATATTTGAATTTGATACCTTAAGAAATAAAAAAGTTATATGAAAAATATTTTACTGCACCAAAACTTTAATCTGAAATCTGGACGGGGACGCCGACGCCGGGGCAAGTAGGATAGCTCTCCATATACTTTGTATAGTCGAGCTAATAAAAATGGGATATCTAATTGTCAAATATCATATACATTGTATCAATGAAGTTTATTGTTGTTGTTATTGTTCAGTGGGTTCAGTGGGCTTACGCTGCACCAACAATATAAAGGTCATATGGTTGTGTACAACCGCCAACCTTCTGTAAGCTAGCTGACCATTGAAACCACATACAGGCTGTCAACCAGGTCTTATCCAAAATAAAGGAGAAATATAAGAATATTTTAGCAGGAAATATAGGAGTTTTTGGACCATTTTGAGGCAAAAAAATAGGAGTTTTCAACTTAAATTGTTCAACTTACCAATGCTTATATAAATGTAAATTATTTTTACTTTTACACAAGCTGTTTCTACAATAAAATGTCTACCGTATAAGTGAAGGAAACCATTAGCAGGCTGTCCAGCACCTTCCGACATAAAATTAGGGCGAATTTTACGGTAATATTTCAGAAATTTAAGGGCTAAAATTAGGAATTTTAGGGTACGTAATAGAAATTTTAGGGCTAAAATTTGCAATTTTATGACTAAATAAACGAAGGTCCCAAAAGACCATGATGTGGGCAAACCTTTGCATATATGACACAAAAGTAACTCACAAATAATGCTCTAGTTTAGTAATAGAGCAAAGGTGCTACCAGTGTGGACTTACTGGTCAACTGCCTCCCTGCGGAAATGGTCATAGTCAAATCCTGTTCAAACCATATTTTTTTAAATGGCTGAACATGTCAAAAAGAACATGTTCTACCTATGTTTTGGGAATGTTATAACCACAAGTGTCTGAAAGGAATTCTCATACAGTGAAATTCTTGCACAATGCAGCTTTTTAACAATTATTATGGACAAATGAATTTTTTTGTAAAAGTAGGTAAAAAGTAAAAAGGCATTTGCCTTACTACAGTCATTTGAATAAATGGGAAGCATCTATAATCAACACAAAGAAATGCACATCAAAAAAGTTCATCACACAGACCATTCAATTGCAGTTTATCTAGATCACATAATTGCAAAATGAGTGTACATGTTAACTGGAAATGAGCTATATAATAGTGAACTGCCAAATTATTTTGAGTGTGATTAATTATATGAGTCTGCCTTTTCCTAAATTGCACAATAAAAATGAAAGAACAAGAACTGAATGAAATTGATAACTTTGTGGCAAAATAAGCAATTTCTCCTACAAAGACATGAAAAGGATAAATAATTATGAGGGAAAGAATTAATTTTTCAAAGTCTATGTTAACCCATTCAGTACTTTACAATGTTGTTTTGATATTATGCAGATTCAAATAAAAAAGTTGTGAGTAAACAAATTGTACATTAATTTTTGACAACTATTTATACATGTTTTTAATTAAGATTGTGTTACAACAGCTTCATAATGATCATTTTCAAATATGATATGATATAAATGGACCACTTCAGAAATTTGGATAAAATGAACAAACATAAAATTCAAGATATCTGTAGTTGGCAAAACAGTGTCAAAATATTCCAGAATAAGTGGACTCTTGAGTTTCAGGACAATGATATGGTAGTGTTTTTGCTGTTAACTGTCAACATGATTATAAACAACTGCTTTGATTATGAAATAGAAATGTTACGAACATAGTCAAAGCAACTTTTAGTTGAAACAAAACCATTTCAATGTCATCAATTTTGAGTTGGCAAATCATGGCCAAATCATTTTTGACCATGTTCAAAACATGGTCGACTTTGAGTTATGTTTACAGGGTTACAAGTTATAAGTATGTTTATAACAAAAGATAAAAATAATTAGGAATTTCAGTGAAAAAAATAGGGCATTTTTAGGAATTCCCTTCAAATTTTTCACTTTTTTAGGAATTTTAGAGATGCTGGACAGCCTGCATTAGCTTTGAACCACAGCATCAGCAGAAAGTTACAGCAATGCATGACCATCATCTAAATGGTCACCTGAAATAAAGTTGACATACTGGTGCACTGCTTTTCATGGTGACCATGCAGATGGCTATGTGGAGCACAGCACCCTTCAGCATAGTAATGTGATGCTGATGCAGGCATACACATTCTCTTACCTGTAAAATACAAAATGCCAAAAACAGTACCAAAATTTAAATCTCTTTGAATTCCTCGGCAATATATTTTTAAAAAAATATAGGAAAAATATTCAAAATATAGGAGAATATAGGAAAAATAGGAGGTTTTTTAAAATATAGGATTCCGACCCAAAATATAGGAGTTTTATAGGAATATAGGAATTGGTTGACAGCTTGCACATATGAGCCGCGCCATGACAAAACCAACAGGATCCATGCTGTTCGCTTACCAACCCTATTACAAGTAGAGAAACTGATAGCGAACAGCATGGATCCTGATCAGACTGCGCGGACGCGGCTCATATATCTCTATTCATCTATGAAGTATTAGTCACTTTTAATATAAGAGCAATGTTACATTAAAGGGACTCCACTGCAGTATTTTGACAGATCGTAACTGGATTTAATTCTTTCAAATTAATGTTCCATTTGATATAGGTTGAGACAAATAATGTGTGTGCAATATTCTAGATCATTCGCTCATTCCGTTTTTCCAAAATAATTATTCTGATCGTCAGAAACGTCTCAAAACTCTCAAATCAGGCTAAGAGTAGCACATACAATGTAAATATAGTTATCAATTTATTTCTGAGTATAATTCTTATTTATCTTAAGCTTTTTATCTTTTTGTTTTAAGTGCCCCAGCTGATCTACATAAGAAACGCCAATTTTAAGTTTACAGGCTTTTAGACCTCAGTGGAGTTCCTTTAAGGTACTCAAACTATTTCATAGATTACCTTTACCTATTGGCCTTTTATACACCATGTGGAATATGTCATGTAGGTATCTAATACTAATTTGTAACCTGTAAAAACAAGAAATAAAACATGATTGAACTCAATCAATAAAACAGAGATTAACAAGAAACATGGCAATGCCATGAAACCAGGTTTTCAATTATCACCATTGTAGATAAATATGTTGTAGTTGAAATACAAATACAAGCAACAAATTGTAACACTATGTGCAATGTAAATCATGAATAATGTAGGAGGAATTGCACACAGAAGAAGAATTCACTATATATTCTGTATAAGGAAAAAAAACAAAGGGCCATAATTAGGTCAAAAATTATCCAATCACAAAACCCCAACAATATGCGCCAGGGCACTTGATGACAAGGCTTCTGTGAAAGTTTGAACAAAATCCGTTGAGAAATGTAGGAGGAGTCGCGTACAGAAGAAATTGTTCACTACATGTATATATTCTGTATAAGGAAAAAAAAAAAAACTGCCATAATTAGGTCAAATATTATACAGTCACAAAACGCTGACAATATGCCCCAGGGCACTTGATGACAAAGCTTCTGTGAAAGTTTGGTAAAAATCCGTTAAGAAATGTAGGAGTTGCGCACAGAAGAAATTGTTCATTATATATATTCTATATAAGGAAAAAAAACAAAGGGCCATTTTTAGGTCAAACATTATCCAATCACAAAACCCCAACAATATGGGCCAGGGCACTTGATGACAAAGGTTCTGTGAAAGTTTGGTCAAAATACGTTGAGAAATGTAGGAGGAGTTGCGTACAGAAGAAATTGTTAACTATATATTCTGTATAAGGAAAAAAAACAAAGGGCCATAATTAGGTCAAATATTATCCAATCACAAAACCCCGATAATATGCGCCAGGGCACTTGATGACAAAAGTTCTGCGAAAGTTTGGTCAAAATCTGTTGAGAAATGTAGGAGGAGTTGCGCACAGAAGAAATTGTTTACGCCCGCCCGCCCGTCCGCCCGCCGACATACCTCAATCTAATAACCAGTTTTTTCCTTCGGAAAACCTGGTTAATAAGGTAAATAGAAGCAAAAACCTTAATTCAGTGTTTTGCCAAGGACAACAGAATACACTCTTCTTTGAATTAATGAAGAAAAGTAAGAAAATGTTTTCTTTAACTCATTTGTATCTTTTTTAGTAACATTCTATCTCTAGCATATTATTCATTGTAAATACATGTAGAAAGTAAATTAAATTAACATATACATTACCTAGAAATAAATATTCTATATATAATGAGATCTTTGTTATTTGCTGAAAGACAAGACGGGTAGCTGACCAGGTTTGGCAATCTAATATGTGATAGTATGGCGCAGTGAACACAGCATAACAGCATCCTACTGTAAACAAGAGGGCCATGATGGCTCTGAAATCGCTCACCTGAATATAGAAACTTTCCATGGCAAGGAACAAGTAATATTTTAAACTATAAAGAAAGTAGATGTAAATCTTAATATTAAACTGATATCACAAAGTTTATATTTTTATACTGAAATAGTACATGTGTAAAACATTATTGGTTGCTATTGCTAAGGACTAAAGATGTGTACATACATGTATAAAAAAAAATCAATGACCTCCTAGAAGGGCCAATTTTGACCCCAGGGCTTTCATTAGAACATTCTGAGAAATAGGTCAAAAGCTCAAAGTGGGCCCCTTTTCACCCCAGAAGCACAACCTGAAAACATGGGACAGCTTAACCTTTAACCTGATATAGACCTGTTTTGACAGCTTTTCAACCCCCTCCCCTTTTTGTGACCCCAAACAGTGAAAAATTACCCCATTTAGACCCCAAACTCTGTTTTTCGTTTGGGAATTGTTGCTGAAACAAGATCACTTTTTCGGTGCCACCTTTTCTCAAAAAGGTACATCAGGGGGTTGCCAGAAGGGGGATGTGCCCCCTTCTGTTTGGTGGGGTTTGAAGGGAGACGGTAGTCCCCCTCATCGCCAAGAAAATTTTGGACTTGTGAGAGGATAAAAATGGCCCCAGGACAATCATAAGGTAATGTGTAACCAACGCTGAAAAACCTTTGACTCTATCTCAAACCATTGAAAAGTTGCAGCACAGTAATCAAATATGATTGAAAAAATCAACGCAAAATAGTGATTTTTGGCAATTTTGAGATGTTCCCTCGCTGCCATTGTAACAGGAAATTCAAGACTGAGCATGTCGTTAAAAAGGCAATGGTCCAGTCAACATTTGTGCCAAGTTTGATTAGTATTGAAGCATCTTTCAAAGTTTCATAGCAGTTAGAACTTGTAACATGAGGCTTTTCAATGAAAACGGCAATTTTTCACAAAATGCTCATGCTGAACAATTTTTGTGTACTGTCATAAAGGAAAATTTTGTGTAAAATTATTTCCAAATTGAACCAGTGGTTTAGATGTTGTTAAGATGTTGTTGTTTTCTAATTCTAGCTCTGGCAGCCATTTTATTAAACAGTTCAGCCTGTCACTAAGTGAGAGATGAGTTAAAAAAAAGATGACAGAAAAAGAGAAGGAACTGTTGACCTCGATCCCCTGAGGTGGGGCCAATTTTGACCCTAGGGGTTTTATTTCCACAAACATGGTAGACATACACTAGAACATGTTTCATGTCAAATATCTAAGCTCTACCTCTTTTGGCCGGGCCAATTTTGACCCTAGGGCATTTATTTGAACAAACTTGGTAGACATCTACAAGAACATGTTTTATACCAAATGTCTAAGCTCTAGCTCTTTTGGATTTTCACAAGAAGATTTTATTTAGTTTTTACTATATACATATAAGGCAAATCAACAACCCCTAGGCTTGGGCCAATTTTGACCCTAGGGCATTTATTTGAACAAACTTGGTAGACATACACTAGAACATGTTTCATGCCAAATATCTAATCTATAGTGCTTTTGGATAGTCAGAAGAAGATATTTTAAGTGTTTACTATATACATGTATATATAAGTAAAATGACCCCCTGGGGTGGGGTAAATTTTGATCCTAGGGGTTTTATTTGAACAAACTTGGTAGACATCCACTAGAACATGTTTCATGCCAAATATCTAAGCTCTACCTCTTTTTGATTTTCACAAAAAGATTTTTTAGGTTTTTATATATACATATAAGGAATATCAATGACCCCTGGGGCGCGACCAATTTGACCCTAGGGCATTTATTTGGTAAACTTAGCAAACATCCACTAGAACATTTATCTTGCCAAATATCTAAGCTCTAGCTCTTTTGAATTTTCACAAGAAGTACATTAAACCTGCATCAAAAGACTTCAAAACTGTTTTCCAATTTGTGTTTAGAAATTTTAAAAGCTTTATGTAATTATGTAATACTCACACTGTGAGCCTTTGTAGAAGATAGAGAACAGATTACTCGCTATAGTAAAACTGTAGAATATTGGAAGAAGTTTCAAACCGGGCTCTAACGGTTTCTCCTGCAATAAAACATGCCGGAAATAAGTGGGGACTTACTTTTTATATGCATTATAATTACATTTTTTGTATATCAATTCTTAAAATATTTTACAAATTATGAACTAGTTTTTACAACAAAATTCATTTTATCACGAGGCTGATTGAATTTTAAATCATACACTGTAAACATGTGAATTTTCTGCTTAACTAGTGGTAAAGAAAGACTTCGAGCATTTTATTCTGGCATTATTAGTCACAAACAGACATTTGAGAAGAACTATCAACCTTACGAAATCTAGCTGGAAAGCTTTTTTTATCAAAAGTTGTGATTTACAATCAAGGTCATTATTTTAAGATTAAAAGAAAAAGACAACATGTAAATGAACGTTAAAGGCCCACTGTGCCTCAGAAATGCTTTTACTTTGATTTCCTCAAAAGATTTTTATTGTTTGTATCCTCATGAAGTTTTACATAAATTTACTCATTGGCTAATTACCTGAACCATCTTTTTTGCTTCTGTTGCATTTTTTGGCAATTAGTGCACTCAATATACTGTGGTTTAGTATTTTGTATGGAAGACAAAAAACTACAATACTACTTTGTTTACATTTTGAGACTAATAATTTCACCTTCAGTCTACTATATTCAGCTGATAAATATCTTGCAACCTATAAGCCTTATTTTCAACATTTTTAAACTCATGTTTTCCCTTTCGAAAGAAGGGTAAATTTTTTTTTTTTCATTTCTGAAGCATAATGTGCCTTTAAAAAAGAAAATCGTTGACAGTCAGCAATAATTCTAAGAGAAATAATTTCTACTCTTTCTCAAAATTTTTATGATTTTAAAAGCTAGTTCCTACCTTGCTCAGAACTATTTTAAATATAAACAAGAAGAGAAGTGTAGAGATGCCAGCAGATAATAGGGGTGAGGCGAACCAGGAACCAACTGAAAGATAAAAATATATCAATAAAATAATATAACATCATAATACCCTAAATACATGAAACATCAGAATGTATACAACATGAAATTACCCCTTACCGCACTCATCATCTTTACATTACATCTTGCCCATCTCTCTCAATATAAACAAATCCTTTCATCTCTTTTATTGTTAATTTCAAAAAAAACATTAAAACAATTACAAAAATATCTTCGAAATATCTTGGCATTTTAAAGCTACATTAAATACATTTCATTAAAAAGAAATAGCTACATTTTGTTTATTACATATGTTTCATATCGACTCCAGTTCTTATTTTGGTGTCCAGACAACAAAAATGAGTTTATAAGCCATAAATTTATAAACTCATTGTGGCGAAATCAGAAGTGTAATTTCTATTTGAATGAGAAACTCCGCCTTTGTCATCCATACATCAATAGAAAATCAACAAACATTTTTAAGTAAGCAGTCTTAATTTAACCATATATTTCTGCATTACATTTCAGATGTTTTCATACAAATTCAATCTTTTTATGAGCTGATGACTTTTTTGTAAAGGACAGGGATAATGTACTGTGAAACTAAAATGGTAAAAGTTTGTTTGCACAAGAATATCTCCTATTTGCTGTACTCCACATGGTTACAATTGATTTACCATTGTGACATAGCGCATACACAAGCTATATATACAAGTCTTCATTTGAATGTTAAAATTCATATACAAACTTGGGTGTTACCGTGGGGTTTTCCTTGAAAAATCATAACTTATGAACAATTTTTAATGAGATTTACAACAATACTGTTAAAATATTAACAAAACTATAAAATGCTTGGATTGTAAGTCGATGGAAAAATATGTTTACATATTTTATTTAATGTAGTAACTGATCTTTTGCAAGATAAAAATTTTCAAAATTACCTAAGTCATCAATGTTCAAACCTTACAATGCCAAATATATCAAATGAACTCTATCAATTGAATGAATAGCAAACAGTTCAAACCAAGATCTTGGTCCTCACTGGTCACGTGGGTAGGTGCATTTGTTGTAAGCAGGCTAGTTTAAATTCACTACAATAACTAGCTATTAACTTACTGATGTAGCTAAGCTGTTTCCAGTTGACCCCGCTAGCACTGTGAGCCACAAGGGAGAACCCTATTGTCGCACCAACTAGACTGTGTGTTGCTGACACTGGGAGCTTCAGGAGCGAAGCCACCAACATCCATATACATGATCCTATAAAAATAAACAATCAAATTTCAAATATCCACATACCTGATCCTATATAAACAATCAAATTTCTTTACAACAACCTTCCTTGTTGCATCTTGGTCAGAAATATAAGCACAAGCTAATGTAAGCCTTGATAAACAAGCAATTATCATAGTACTGCAAGCAATCCATAAGTCCCCTACCGGTTAGAACTCCATCAACATTCTGAAGGGCCATTCACTAATGTTTCAATTTTTCTATATTTTAAGTAAATTTGTTGGAAAAGTTCTTTAAAAGTGATCACAGGAAACAGTTTTTATGAACAGACAGACAGACGGACTGAAAGGCACTCTAAAGTTAATATTTGAAACATCCCTGTCACCAAAATATAACATTTTTAAAAGCAAAATTCTTAAAGAGGAGATTACTCTTGAATTAAAGATGCAATTTCATAAAAAAATTTCAGCTCTTTTTGACTAATCACAAATAATGTTATATTTGCCATGTTTTAAGCCTATTTGTTGCCAAGGCAACCAATATTTTTTCATAATAGGGAGAACAGATAAGACATGCATAATCTCAAGACTGCCATCTACCCATATGTCAAGTTTCATAAAAATATTTCCAGTACTTTTTGGGTTATCACTGGATTCAGTGTATATGTAAAATTTGCCATATTTTCAGTCTATGTGTTGCCATAGCAACCAGAATTTTCAACATAGGAAGAAAAGAAAAAGACGTGCATAATCTCCAGACTGCCATCTACCCATATTACAAAGTTCATAAAAATATTTCTATTACTTTTTGCGTTAACACTGGATTCAGTTCATGTGTAAAATTTGCCATATTTTCAGTCTATTTGTTGCCATAGCAACCAGAATTTTCAACATAGGAAGAAAAGAAAAAGACGTGCATAATCTCCAGACTGCCATCTACCCATATGTGAAGTTTCATAAAAATATTTCCAGTACTTTTTGCGTTATCACTGGATCCAGTTTATGTGTAAAATATGCCATATTTTAAGCCTATTTGTTGCCATAGCAACCAGAATTTTCAACATAGGAAGAAAAGAAAAAGACGTGCATAATCTCCATACTGCCATCTATCCATATATCAAGTTTCATAAAAATATTTTCAGTACTTTTCAAGTTATCGCGGGATCCAGTTTTGTGGACGGACGGACTGACGGACTGACAGACAGACACAGACAGACGGACAGACAGACGGACGGAGGGTAAACCTAAAGTCCCCTCCGGTAAACCGGTAGCAAAGGAAAATCTACATCAGTGGGGAGTTCAAAATTCAACATGATAATAAAACTGACCACCATTACTAATACATCCACAACTCATTATTTTCTGCTACCCTTGTTTTGGAAAAGTTTGGAAGGGCTAAGAATGTGAACGTTTCTTCTTTACCATTAAATAACTTTTCACAAAAGAATAAGTTAAATAAGTTGGTTTGGTGGAAACATAATTATTAAAAATATAAAGTCAAATATAGTTTTCATCCTGTATTATTTCTTACCTGACAGTGCGGCCACCATAAACTCGGCCGCTGTACTATTTGGGAATAGGTCTATTAATATTATACCTTTTCGTATAGTGTCCAATACCTTCGCTCCTGAAAAATGAAAAAAAAAATTATTTTTTTTTTAAAGTAAGTAAAAAAGGTTTGAATTTCTCAGTTAAAAACAGAAAATCAACAATATCAATAAAAAGTCATTAACCTCCCCCAACTATTCCATGTTATTGAGGATATTACACTTGTCAGTTACTGTAAACTAAGTTAGAACAAGAAATGTGTCCATTATACTATTTATTAAAAAACACGGGTGCCCCCACACTCCACTGTTTTGTCAATCTTATCACTAGGTCAAATGTCTTTAATTGGGCTGCATGTGCCAAAAGTTGAAAACTAAAAATATTTAACTTAGTAAAGGGTAAGAACTTTTCAAATACTGAATAAATTCACAAGCGAACCCCAAGGTGCATAAGTACACATGCTGACCAACATTCTTGTAAACTTTCAGGCCTACAGGTTGAGCTATGCATGAACAAGTTGAAAATTGCAAATTTGTACTAAGTCAAGAGCAATAACTCTAACAAAACTGAAAACAAGGGCAACATTGTCGCAATATACAACCGTCACAGAAGCTTTTGAGAGAGATGTGGACATTACAGATATGCATATAGGAGATATGCTCTGGGCGATATCTGGAAAATATCTGGATATATTATCATCTCTAGTGATTTTTTTATCTGAAATTTGACCAAGTGTGACCTTGACCTTAGCCGCAGGGACATAAATTTTGCGCACAACACTCCGCCTCACAATGGTAAACATTTGTGCCAAGTTATATTGAAATCCCTCTATGCATGTAGAAGTTTTGCTCCGGACAAGCGTTTTTCAATTACCTCTAAGTGTGACCTTGACCTTTGACCTAGAGACCTGGTTCATGCACACAGCTTCTCATAGTGGTGAACATTTACTTGAAGTTTCATTCAATCTCTCCATATGAGTAGGAGATATGCTCTGGACAAAATCTCTATATTTTATCAACTTAAGTGACCTTCACAATCATCTTTAGTGACCTTGACCTTGCATAATTATATTAACCTTAATTACATGTTTCACACCAGTAGTCATGATAATGACCATTTGTGTTTCAATCCTTCAATAAATGATGACTAAATGGTCCCAATACACATTTTCATATTTTTATCTGAATTTTGACCCCTATGTGTGACCTTGACCTTGGCCGCAGGGACATACATTTTGCGCACAACACTCCACCTCACAATAGTGAACATTTGTGCCAAGTTATCCCTCTATGCATGTAGAATTTTTGCTCCAGACAAGTGTTTTTTCAATGACCTCTAAGTGTGACCTTGACCTTTGACTTAAAGGCCTGGTTAATGCATGCAAAGTCATAATAATGACCATTTGTGTTTGAATCCCTCAATAAATGATGACTAAATAGTCCGAATACACATTTTCATATTTTTATCTGAATTTTGATCCCTATGTGTGACCTTGACCTTAGCCGCAGGGACATGAATTTTGCATATGACACTTCGCCTCAAAATAGTGAACATTTGTGCCAAGTTATATTGAAATCCCTCTATGCATGTAGAAGTTCTGCTCCGGACAAGTGTTTTTCAATGACCTCTAAGTGTGACCTTGATCTTTGACCTAGAGGCCTGTTTTATGCGTGTGACACAGCTTCTCATAGTGGTGTACATTTCTATGAAGATTCATTAAAATTCCTCCATGGGTGAAGGAGATATGCTCCGGACAAATATTGGACGCCTCCCGATCATCAAAATGTAATAAATTCTCACTTTTCGATAAAAATCCCCCCATTTTTCAAATCCTAGAAGAGACACTGCAAAACATATAAATTCACAAGCAAAACCCCAGGTGCACAACTATACATGCTGATCAATATTCCTGTAAAGTTTCATGACCCTAGGTCAAATATTTTTTGAGCTACATGAGACACAAGTTGAAAATTGAAAAAATTCTACTAAGTCAAGGGCAATAACTCTAACATAACAGAATATATCCACAAGTAAAACCCCAGGTGCACAACCTCACATGTTAAGCAACATTTGTGTAAGGTTTCATGACTCTAGGTCAAATACTTTTTCAGTTATGTATGACACAAGTTGAAAATTGCAATTTTTTTCTAAATTAAGGGCAATAACTCTAAAAATACTAAATAAATCCACATGAAAGTACCCAGGTGCACAACTTCACATTCTGATCAATATTCCTGAAAAGTTTCATGACTCTCATTCAAATCCTTTTTGAGTTTCATGCGACACAAGTTGGAAATTGCAAATTTTTACTAAGTCAAGGGCAAAAACTCTAACATAACAGAATAAATCCACAAGCAAAACCCCAGGTGCACAACTACACACGCTGATCAACATTTGTGACTCTAGTCAAATACTTGTTGAGCTACGTGCCTCACAAAATGAGAACGGACAGACAAATAGACGAGGGTAAATCTAAAAGGACGGACAAGGGTAAATCTAAAAGTGGGGGCACAAAAAGTGGGATGAGACTATAAATAGATATTTAAGAGGTAACAATAGACATCTAAATGTCTACAATGCAAACATCAACATCTACCGCTGTATATATGTAGACCTTGACAACTACTATAGATAACTATGGTCATATTCCTAGATTTTGTTTCGTTTTTATACTGGATTAAAGTGTAAGAGGTCTTCCTCCAAAAGTAAAGCTTGAAAGTCGCATAGGACATTTAGTTTTAATGTGACTGAAAATCCATTAGAAACAAGAGAGAATTTAAAGGAGCCAGATTTTCTCTTTAAAGTTCTTTGTTCTTGGTGATGTTTTTTCCAAGGTTTTGTCACAAAACTACCAAATAGTTCTTGGTGATGGGTTTTTCTCCAAAGTTAAATTGTCAAAAAACCACCAAATACATTTTTATCAGTTCCTTACAAACAACAGTGTGTTTGGAATGAATTAAGTGTAAATTTTACAATTGCCATCGTACAATGACAAAAGAACTCCAATAAAAACAAAGGCAACCAATTGGAACTTTGCATACAGGTGTTACATGCAGGTGTGTGGGGGAGGGTGAGCAACACTTCTTTCAATTGGATTGCCTCGATTTACTGGACATGATCAGTTTTAGTAAAACACTTTGTTTTTTATAGACTATAAAATCAACCCCCATTAAACTTAAACTACATATATAACTCGACATGGACTCTCAATTATTTTTTATAGTAACAGTTAATTCAGTCAGACATCAAATTTTCTCAAGATGTCATTCTTATACAAAATGAAATTAGAAAATTCTTACCTATTAAAACTGCACCTAGAATTTCGAATATAGTTCCGAGTATGCATGCCTGTTTCAATGTCAAGACCTTGGCCCCAACTGATGATCCAAATGAGTTTGCGACATCATTGGCGCCGATACCAAAGGCAAGAATGAATGCAATAATAAAAGCAACAACAACAATCCATATCCAATCATTATTTGCCAACTGCCAGTAGTCTAGTGTAAACATACTGAAAAATTTTAAATAAATTATCATTATTTAACCTTGAAACACCCTTGAGGTATTTCACAAAATATAATTCAAGATGTTTTTCACATGATATGCTCCAGTTTTGATTCCTGGTCAGTTGACTTGGTTTTACAAGCTGATAATGGAAGTTAATGCCAATGCAAAGAAAAATTTGGATCCTGACTTATAAGAGGTCAGTCTTGTATGTAAGTAAACAGGTTTTTTTTCCATGATTTTGGGAACATGACCCATACCCTTGGAATTAGGAATTTCAGTGATGATTTGTTAAAAATTGGGGGAAAATGTTATAATGATAAAATGAAAGCAAAGAATCACCATCTAGGATGGCATCTTCAAACATTTAAGCACCATAACAGTGAAGAAGCCCTTATTTTCAAAGATTTTAGAATTTGTTATTCAATATTTTTATTTTGTAACTTTCAATTGGGAATTTTTCCTGTGGATTGGGAAAATAATATACTGTTTTCAATTGAAAATATGTCCGAATATTGGGTAAAAAATAAGCCAAAAATTAGAAATGTGTCCCCACACTCCACTGATGTGTCAATCTAATGTCTCTAGGTCAAATTTTTTTTTTTGGGCTACATGTGCCCAAGTTGAAAACTAAAAATCTTTTATTAAGTAAAGGGCAAGAACTACAAATACTGAATAAATCCACAAATATCAACAGGAAAATACCCAGGTGCACAACTCCACATGCTGATCAACATTCCTGTAAGGTTTCATGACTCTAGGTAAATTACTTTTTGAGCTACGTGCGACACAAAAAGAGAACGGAAGGAAGGACAGACGGACGGACAAGGTGGCGACTATATGCTCTCCCTTCAGGGAGCATAAAAAATATTTTACTGCACCCAAACATTAATCTGAAATCTGGACGCAGACGCCGACGCCGGGGTGAATAGGACAGCTCTCCATATACTTCGTATAGTCAAGCTAAAAATGCTCACACCAAATAAGTGCTTATAACATAGAGAAATGTAGGTGTTGCACACAATAAAGTAGTAATATAAATTAAATATGTATAGAAATCTATGGCTTTGCAAAGTAGAGTATATCTTTCATATATTAACATTCTGGTCCATACTGTGGCAAAAGTGATTAAATCACAAAACCCTGACTTGGTACATCATACCAATTGAAAGTTCTGTGAAGATTTGGTTGAAATCCCATAAGAAATGTAGAAAATTTAAATACAGAACTGCAGACATTGTTTCTGCCCAGCAGCCAGCTGACATTCCCCAATTTTAATAACCGGGTTTTTCATTTCGGAAGAGCAAGTAGCAAAGTCAATATACCATATATGTAAAGGAATGTTGCTTGCACCATTAAACCACTTGAGACCTGACGTGTCGAGACAATCGGACTTGTTCGACTCCATTTCTTGACTACCACTCCTGTTTACAAGCTGTATTACTAGTCTTAACTGGTTAAGTCCAAATTTATTACTTTAGTCAAAATGATGTTCCATCCAAGTCATAGAATTAACCTGCAATAAAAACAAGAAAAACAGATAATACTATTTTGTAATTTTGATTACCAACCTGAGGAAAATAGTAATTCATTATTCTTTACTTTTGTTAATAGTTTAATTCTTTGCTAAATATACTTATGTGAACAATTCTGTACAGTTTGACAATGGAATGACATATTTGTCACTCAAAGTTTGTAACATTTTTGAACAAAATGACTCCCAGTAATGTTGCATCATAATTAAGACTTTCACAATTTAACATATTCTTAAATTTGGTAATTTTCTTTGCAAGTATATTAAAGAATTGACAATCCCCAGAATGTAGGCTCCATATTTCTCAGTTCTGTATAGTATTATACATGCAAGGTATTTCTAAATGGGAGCATAACACAAGAGCTGTCCGTAAGACAGCGCGCTCGACTTTTTTAGTGCTTGCCTATAATACAAAACATTGACAGTTAAGGGCCATAATTCAAATAAAATCTTTGACAGAATTACCTTCTCCTGGACATGTTTGGGAATCATGATTGTAAACAAGTATTCCAACTTTCAAATTAATATCTCAAACAGTTCAGTCAAAAAGTGGACTGGTACTAAAAACTTAACCAAGATTCTAAGTCGATAAAAGGCCTTAATTTTTAAAACAAATCCTTGACAGAGTTACCTTCTCTTGCGTACAGATGGGGGTAATGATGTGAAATAGCATTAAAAGTTTCAAAGCAATATCTCAAAGGGTTAAGGCAATAAGTGGATTTTACCCATATTCAATGTATTTTCTAAGTCAAAAAGGGGCATAATTCTGTCAAAAACCTTGACAGAGTTATGTCCTCTTGTCTGTTGATGAAGGTCGTGATGGTAAACAAGTATGGTCAGTTTCAAAGCAATACCTCCAATGGTTTTGAAATAAAGTGAGGTGGTACAAAAAACTTAACCAAGCTCAATACACTTTCTAAGTCAAAAAAGGGCCATAATTCTGTCAAAAACCTTGACAGAGTTATGTACTCTTGTCTGTAGATGGAGTTATGATGGTGAACAAGTATGGTAAGTTTCAAAGCCATACTTGTAATACTTCTGAAATAAAGTGGGGTACGAAAAACTTAACCAAGGTGTGACGCCAACGCCGACGCCGACGCCGACGCCGGGGCGAGTAGGATAGCTCCCCTTTTCATAGAAAAGTCGAGCTAAAAAGCCACCATCTAGCTGGCGTTATGCTAAACTTTTTCTTATTTCTAAAGTCAAGCACATTGAGAAGGAATAAAGTGGTAAAGAATATTCCAAGAATAAATTATTTCTTGTACAAAATATAACGGTACCTCAAATTTCTTATTTGACATTGACCGTCAAGGTCTTTCAAAGGTCAAGGTCACATTTGAATTAATCATCATGTCAGTTTTGTCATAAATGTTCTCTTTCCAAGAATGAATCAAATCTATTAATTAATAATGAAATTATGACCCTTTTTCAGCAAATTTATAATATTTGACCAGCAAATTTATAATATTTGACCTTGAGGAACAAGGTAAATTAAAGGTCAAAGTCATATTAGAATAATTCAATATGTTGGTTTTACCATATCATGTGTTCATGTGTTCGTTTGTCAGAGTATAAACCAAATCCGTAAAGAAATAACAAGGTTATATGACAATTTAAGCAAATTTGAATAATTTGAACTTCACAGTCAAGGTCAATTCATGCCAGGTCAAAATCATCTCAGAATAATTCAACATGTCATTTTTGTCATATGTGTTCTTTTGTCTTTGTAAATAAATAAATTTTAAACAAATTTCAAGAGTTTCACCCTAGTAGTAAAGGTCATATTTGAATAACTCATCAAGGGTTTTTGTCAAAAATGTTATTTTGTCCAGGTATAAATCAAAGCCATAAATAAATACGAAAGATGTGGCCAATTGTAGCTTGCACTTATTTGACCTTTTAGTGTCATGGTCAAATTAAGGTCAAGCATATTCTTTTATGTCTTTTCCTAAGGATTGTTGTGCTAAAGTATGAAGACAAGTCAATCAAATCGTTACTTACAAATTTATAGCCAATTCGAGGCTGGCACAATCTGATTTTGACTTATTTGTTTCGTTTTTATCTGCAGCTTT
The DNA here is from genome assembly GCF_026571515.1 of Ruditapes philippinarum. NCBI lineage: Eukaryota > Metazoa > Mollusca > Bivalvia > Venerida > Veneridae > Ruditapes > Ruditapes philippinarum. Next base: position 28,973 of record NW_026858185.1, read on the forward strand.
TCTTCACTTGTCGGCATGATATTCATGTAGTAAATTCTTGAAAATTTCCTTTTGTCCGTACAGGCTGTACGACAACCTGGGCAAAACGGATATTTAATATTCCCGCCCCTGCTGCAAGTATAACAAGCAAATTTGTTGAATTTATATCACCCGCCAAGTACTGGTTATTACTAACACAACAACTGGAGACAAAAGATTTTTTTTTATATATTTATCATGGCATGCAAATTTCCTTTTCGTATTGATGGTTCTTGTTGAAATCGATCTAGCAGTTGCAAAGAAATAGCAACATTGCTCTATATGCATAATGCACAACTAACAAAGGGCCATAACTCAGTCTTGAAGGGTCTAACTGGAACAAGGCAACAGTATGTGCATCTGCCCTTGCAGGGCCCTCAGTCCAATTTGGGATAACGTTTAGATTTTTTCAAGTCAATTTTATATGTTTTGAGAGGGAATTTTTACCTCTGTTATAGGAGAAAAAACATACTTTTTTTGGTGGGGGACAGCGGCAAAATATCAGCCGAAGGTTTGGTAGATCAAGGGCCCTGACTTTGTATTGATTGTTCCAATAAAGTTTAATTGAATTCCAGCCAGTAAATGCGGAGAAATAGCGTGGAAATGATTGTTGCTCTATATGCATAATGCATAACTAATCAAGGGCCATAACTCTGTGTTGAAGGGTCTGACTGGAACAAGACTACCACATCTCCTATTGGTATCAATTGTTTCCATAAAGTTTGGTTAAATTCCAGCTAGTAGTTGCAGAGAAATAGCACAGAAAGGATTGTTGCTCTATGTGCATACTAAATAACTAATCAAGGGCCATAACTCTTGTTAAAGGGTCTGACCAGATCAGGATGACGATATGCTCATCTCCTATTGGTATTGAAGGTTCCCATACTGACATACTGCATAACTAAGAGAGGGCCATAACTCTGTGTTGAAGAGTCTGACTGGAAAGCTTGCTGATGATAGGCACATCTCCTATTGGTATTTATGGTTCCCATAATGTTTCACTGAATTCCGGCCAGTACATGTAGTTGCAGAGAAATTGTGCAGAAACGAAATTTGGACAGGGACAGAAGATGCGGTATGACTTACTGTGACTTAAAATACTGGATAGGACTGATATTTTTCAAAGATAGTGGTTCTTTTGGTAATTTTTTCTTGATATTATGATTTATAATGTTAAAATAATAATACATACAAAAAATCATTAAATTTGACCCACAAATAAAAATTATTTTTTTTTGGCAAAATACTTTGCACTCACAGTAAAAGTACTATCCGTGGCAGAAAGAAGATACCGGATAGGACTGATATTTTTCAAAGTTGATGTTTTTTTGGTATTTTTTCTTGATCAGGGTTCAAATTTAAGCTGGCATACTGGCAAAATGCCAGTTAAAATCTAATAATGCCAGTAAAAATTACTCTAGCTGGCATTTATTTGCAAGTCACTGTTCATTTTGGACGTTTACATAATTGTTATCATCTGAGATGATGATGCTTGGCAACTGCACGCTGCAGAAACTGATGACGTTTACTGTGCCAGATGCACTTATTGATGACGTTTACCATAAAAATCAATTTTTGGTTGGTCTATTTATTTTTCTGTGACTATATTTTGATGGACTATTTATATTGGTAAGAGCATCCAAGATGTTTTATCAGGGTCCAATGTAAATGTGTAGCTCTCCTCTGTAAAATGTTTATTTTTAAGCTGAAATATTTATTTATTTTAAGTAGATCAGTACCTATGAGTTTTCAGGCTGTTGGTGTAATCAAGTACAAAATATGCTAAAATTAATGAAAGTCCTAAGAAATTACATTACATAAACAAGTTTATAACTGTACATTGTCACCAGTGGGTGTTCCTCTGGTATATCTAATCTGATCCCTAAACAATGGTCTATCATTTATAAATTAATGTGTTGAAATGTTTTTTTTTCGTTAAAAGAAGACATCTGTGTTAATCAGTAATAAAGATGTTTCTGATATTCAAAAGACATTCAAGCTTATTATCATTTGTCATACCATATTTTCAAAATACGTTGTCATTGTGTATTATAATAATAATAATAATAATAATAAGATACGTGGTCATGGAAATGCCAGTTCCCATATTGCCAGTAAAACATTTGATCACTTGCGAAAGTCTGCAAGTAGAAAATCTTGCTAAATTCTATAACCCTGTTGATATTATGATTTATAATGTTAAAATAATAATGCATGCAAAAAATCGAAGATACCGGATGATAATATCAAGAAAAATACCAAATCATTAAATGTTTGTTTTGTTAAAAAATGAATTAAATTGACTTACACACTGTAACAAAGTAAACATATTTAAAACTGAGCGATAAACATTTAGTAATTTTAATTGAAACGTGGAAAACTAGAGTGTAAGACCATTTATCATGCAACTGCTATGGTAATCACCCGATAACACTTGCCTGATAATTATTTTTGATATCAGGTCAGTAACCTCAGATATCACACATTTTTCAATTGCTTATTTAATATTCTCATTTTTATAAGCATGTGAATTCTACAATTTTATCTCATACCCTTACAAGTCTTGAATCAAGATGTGATATTCATTTATTTATTTATTATTTCGATTTCGATTAGGAATAAATAAGATAGGGAATAGTTCATCACCAACTGAATGAAGTGACGTCATAATTCATATTGCAAATGACATCATCAATGTCCACGTCATATTATACATGTAAACATAACAAACAGGCTAGACGATTTTCTTTGAGAGCTTGTAAATATTTATTTTATTTTGACTGATTTAATATTATTTATTAAGTGAACAAATTATTTTGTTAAAACAAGAGCTGTTGGTAGGACAGCAACGCTCGACTATTCTTAGTGCTTGATATTAAAAAAAACTTTGATTAAAAGGTAAAATTTTCTCAGTAAAGAAAAAGGCAAAATTTTTCTTTAAATCCATATTACAGTTATAGGCCTTGGAGAGAGTCCTATTATGCTCTCAAAGAAGAGTATAAAATTTCAACATGTTTCAAAGCCTTATGTCAATGAATTTTGAAAATATTTGAGGTATTACAAAAACTTTAACATAAATTCTAAGACGAAAAAGGGGCATGATTCTGTCAAAATGCTTGATACAGTTACCTCCTCCTGTTTACAGGTTGGGGTCATGATGTCAACAAGTACATGCAAAGTTTTAAGGCCATATGTCAATGAATTTCGAAAATATTTGAGGTATTACAAAAACTTTAACGTAAATTCTAAGACGAAAAAGGGGCATAATTCTGTCAAAATGCTTGATAGAGTTACAAATTCCTGTCTACAGGTTGGGGTCATGATGGTGAACAAGTGTGCAAAGTTTCAAAGCCATATGTCAATGGACTTTGAAAAAATTTGAGGTATTACAAAAACTTTAACGTAAATTCTAAGTCAAAAAAGGGCATAATTCTGTCAAAATGCGTGATAGAGTTACCTCCTCCTGTCTACAGGTTGGGGTCATGATGGTGGACAAGTGTGCAAAGTTTCAAAGCCATATGTCAATGGACTTTGAAAAAATTTGAGGTATTACAAAAACTTTAACATAAGTGGTTAAGCTGACGCCGACGCCGAATAGTCGAGCTATCGAACAGTCAAGCTAAAATATAAGACGCGTATTTGTGTACTGATCGGAGACCATCAACCGGACACTTTTGGTAGATTTTTCCGTACAGATTTCATAATTTTTAACCTAGAGACCAAAAAATTTGACACAGTTCAGCTAGGTTCTTCTCCTAACTGACAAACTAGTTTGTTTATTTCTGATTGTCTTGACATTTATGTCAGAGGCACAATATGGAGGGTATCAAAATTACCTAAATTGTCTACACTACAGAACCATGTGTCCGGACAGATATGTACATGATGTGACTTATTCAGATAAAAGCTTGGGTGTTTTGATTTTTGATTTGTATATGTCAGCAACAAATGCTGAAGTTTTGGATATTCTATTATTCACTCTGCAAATGATTATAGCTGGTTTATGCTTTGCTTTCTTGACCCCCGAATTTCAACGTCAACATTCTTGAAATAGACATTAAAATATTACCATTTATGGAGGTTGAAAAAAATTTATTTACTTAATTTTAAAAGAAACATGCACTTATTGTTGATTAAAAAGTGACTGACAACCACTGAACAAAGAAAATACTAAATTAAGCATTTTTGGGGCCGTCCGGGTTTGGAGGTTGTCAGGTTTTGGTGGTCCCCAACCAGTAGCATGTATTTGATTGCCGATTTGACTTTTCTTTGGTTGAAATTATCATGAACTTTTGAATTTGGCAATTCAAGGAAAAAAGTGCAGTTAAGTTTATGTGATTTTAAGGAATTTTTTTGATACTACTGTAGTAGATTTTTTAAAGGTAAAAATATTATCATGTTACACTCTATTGTATCTTTTATCACAGGTAATAATCTCCAGTCGAAAGAAAAAATTGGACGCCATTTACAAATTCTAAAAGTGTTCTAAAACGGTGCCTGGACTCTATATTGGGGTTATTTGTGACCAAAACTAGGTCCAGACCAAAAAAACAGGTGACAATCCTTATATGCTTTTCTCTTGTCGATTCGTGACTCTTACTTGGAAAAATTGCACTTGCACAACAAATATCAGACATACATTCAGTTCAATAAGTGCATTTGTTAAATAAATTCATTATCTAAAAGTTCAAAAACTTTTAATTACTTCTAAAAACAACCGCTCAAAGATTAGAGCATCTGAACATGTCAACCATGACTGTCTTGCTAGGCTGGACGCTTACCCATCGATTCGTGATATCCAATTCACCCTGTGGCGTCATCAAAATATAGGTGCTCACACCACTAAATCTTTGCATGGTTATTTTCAGTCCGATCTGATCAGTATATGTTTCGAAGTCTTAAGTAAATTCTTACAGCATAATGAATTTTTTTTGGGGTTAATTGCAAGTGTGTTTGATAAAATTAAAAACATTAATATCGAATATTTTAAAGTAATTAGGTCATCAGCTGCCTGATTGTAGGGTAAGCTCATTTACGCCTGTTCAATTATGCATTTTGATTGGATAGAATTGTCAAATTGAGAGTTTAATAAAACTTGTGTAGTTTTCGGATGGTGTATGTCCTTGCAGAAGTATTTATACCAGACATTTATTTAGGTCACAAATCCATGAGAAGGCACAAATCGATGAGAATAAGGCATATATAGTCTATATATAAGGATTGTCACCTGTTTTTTTGGTCTGGACCTAGTTTTGGTCACAAATAACCCCAATATAGAGTCCAGGCACCGTTACAACTTAGTCCAACTACTTGTACTGTGCGACAAGATATTGCTATTTTCGTGTCTGGGCAATAATCTCACCTCTAGTCAAAATATATTGACGTGCCAAAGCTTGATTCTGAGATATTTTCGTTCTAGAGCAGAATCTCGTTTGTAGAGGCAAGATATTGCCCAGACACGAAAATAGCACATCTCGTCGCGCAGTACAATTAGTTGGACTAGGACTAGAGTTAAAGCGAGATTCTGCCCTAGAATGAAAATATCTCAGAATCAAGCTTTGGCACGTCAATATATTTTTTGACGAAAGTGGCTAGCCGTACGGGCCCGTACGGCTAGCCAAAAGTTCTAGCCGTACGTGAGTCTCGTACGACTAGCCAGGACTCACTGTATTGTCTAGCCGTACGGCACTTTTCAAACTTACATGGTTCAAGTCGAACATGCATATGTTATTTTGTGCCTCATGATTATGATTTGTTGTTTTATTTGTATGAAAGGTGAATTTTTGTTCATTAAGCACATGGATCGAATAAAATAATGATCGGAGTGGAATATAAAAAAAAAGAACTTTGAAAAAAAACTTTTGAAAAGCAAAAATTATTGTATAATTTTCAAATACAGTAGATAAATATCAAACATAAAAGCACAATCAAGTAAGCCTTAATAAAAGCCTACCCAGGGACTGACAATAGAATTTTAAAATGCGTTTGACAGAACATGCAAACTTTCCTTAATGATGGACAAACTTCTATACCGTCGGTAATTGACGCAATTATCAGAGCCCAATAACAATTTTTCACTTTAAAGGTGTCGAAAATTAAACTTAATGCCCTGCTTAATGAAACAAAAACGGACTAAGGTTAGACTGATAGATGCAGATAGGGCTCGGCAAGCCTCGTCTTTTTTAGACCATATCAGCCTACTGGTTTCCTAGCAGTTTCCGTCCCCTAGCAGTTTCCCGGCTGTTTATCATTTTCGTCCAGTACCGTCTATTTTTACCAGTAAGGCATCCACATTATTCTATCAATCAGAGAGACATTTGTTTTCTATGCTAAACCACGGATTTATATTACAAGGATCGGACACTTTCGTTTAGCTTAAAGTCCTGTCGCGTGCATGCGCGGAATCGAATAAAGGTGGACAGAATGAGATGGCGGAACGTGCGGAGTACGAAATATGACAGATTTTCACCGGAGTATGTGGTGTTATTGCAGCTTTGTGAAAAAATATACACATACAAATGTATTGATACAGTATTATTTTGTGTCACTAAAGTATTATTATATGAAAATATGCTGATAGAACGCTGCAACGCTTAGTTAAAAAGTACCTAATTTAAAAAATATTCGCCTATTGTTTAGGCATACTCTACACTTCGCCGCCCTTTTACTTCAAGCACGAATTATTACCACGATTCAGAATAAGATAATTATTTTTTACATGGTTTAATGATGGCATTGCAAAAAAACATTTCTTGATTGCTAAAAAACTTTTAAAGAAATTCATGTTTGAAATGTGTCTTTATTTCTGTGAATTATTTCCAAAAGATTTGTACATTTTTTATTTGATTACCTGTATATTAGTATAAATATAGTAAATATTCTACTATTAAGTGTATTAAATATATTTTCAGATCATTCTAGACAAGCATTCCTATATAGATGAATTCATTAGATTGGCAAGGAAGAAACTTTTATTGGCATAGAGAACAGCTGTTTTATAATATTATTTTTTATTTTGAAACATAATTTTTTCATAGATATCCTAAACAATTCACGTCAAATGATTTATTTATCAAATGTTTATTTTCATCATTTTTCAGAGAAAGGACTATACAAATTTAGTTGTATATTTTCAATTTCATTTATAAATGTTAATAAAGAAAATAGATTTACATTGTACAGTCAACTATCATTATCTCGACATCGCTTTTCTCGATATTTCGTTATCTCGATGAAATTTTGAAAGTCCCGATTTTCTTCCTTCTTAATCTATATTGGAAATATTTGTTTATCTCGATATTTCTATTTCGATATTTTCAGTATCTCGATGTAAAATTTCAGCCCCAACAGTTATTTTCACACTATTATCCTTTGTTTATCTCGACTTCGTCTGTTCCCTTCAGACGTGTGAAAAACACAATCTAGACGATAATTGCTCAATTAATAGTGCGTGTCATAATGACGATTATGTTTGTAACAAGTTTAGCTGTTTTTATAAAAGTTAATCTACTTAGCGTGTTGATTGACAATGAGTGAATTTTACATTCTTTTTAAATATTCGAACACTGTATCAATTCATTATGACTTTAAATGTAAAAGAAAAAGTGAAAGTATAGAAACGCTATCGTTGCAATATTGTTTCACAACATCACCACCAAATCAATCAGCGGTGGAACAATCTCGAGAAAAACCCGATAAATAACCCGAGAGGATATCCGGATCAACCATATCCGATATCCGATTCACTATATTGGTGTATTACTGAGTAAACCTCACTATGTGTTTTTATCACAGACACCCGTATTTCCGCTGGTAAACATCCACTTATGTTACTTTGTTAAATATTGACTAGGCCTATGAAAACAAGACATGGGGATATTATAGTTTATTTGACATAAGGTATGCACATGTCTTTTGTAAAAATCAGTTTCGCCTTGTTCTAACCCTAATATGTTTATCTCGACATTTCGTTATCTCGATATTTTTTGGACGGTCCCAATGACTTCGAGATAACGAGAGTCGACTGTATTTATATATATCCTCTTCAGAATCATTTTCTTACCACATATGCCATGAACTGTAGTTAAAGACCGCGCATATACAAAATATACATTCAAATTATATTTGTTTTTGAAGATTGAGTGTTGCAATTATCACATGTAACCTGGTAATGAAAGTTTGGAAATAAAGTTTTTTAATTATCACTTACCCCCCTTCAAAAGTAATTAAACTTGAAAGAAATTTAAGCGATGTGTAAAAAATAATCAACAGTTACTTTTATTTCGCAAAATACTGACTCAAACTGTACTGGCATGCGAGCAGTTCCTGTACAAAAAATGTAGTTACTTAAAAATTATTTTTTATTACGCTCACACACCAAAAAATTGAATGTTACAAATCAATATTCAGCTCGTCACACAAATTATGGAAATTCCATAATGTTCTAAACATAGAATAACCCTATTTATGAGGCCTCATATGGGGTACCGAAATTATCCATTATTTTGTATGAAGAGAAGTAGTTCCCGTACGTAAAATATAACCCATAATAATTATACAAATTTGTTATATCAGACCTATTTTTCATTTATAATTGTTGAAGAGACCATTTCTCACAGGTAGGTAAATCATGTAATTAATGATATAGAGCGTAGACTTAACACTGGTATCTATTACCCAGTACTGGTACCCCAACGCAATCACGTACAATGGCGTGCTTGTATGCATGATATTTTACTCATTAAAGCCATGAAATTATAAAATATAATAATATAGGTAATTAAACAGGTTTAAATCATTGCATTGCCTACTTATTTGTACGCAGGTTGTATTTGTGCAAAACCCTTTAACAGGCCTCACATGTAAGTATTTTTTGCGCATGCGCGCAAGGACGGAATCCCCCAAAGGTAACAAGGTTACGTTTTCACAACACACAGGTGAAAGTGATTTAAAATGAAAACTTTCTATACGAACTGCCGAACTGACACCTATATTTTCTCTCGTTTATGCATCTGCTTGATTAGAAATCAATTTTTGAAGAATGCAAGTAAAAATCAAGCGTTTAAATGAAAAATACGGGTACTGCTTCTGTACGGGAACTGCTCGCATGCCAGTAAAGATTTTTATTGTTTTTCTAGCGTTACATTAAAAAGTATAATAAATATCTTTCTACAGGCATTCAAATAAAAAGAATAATTAAAATATACGGATTAAAATATACGAGTGACATTAAAAAGGCCGGAATCGAGACAGCCACACAAGAGAACTTTACTGTTACGATGATTGTCTACTTCACTGCACCGACATTTGAAAACAGATTTACAAAAAATAATAATAATATAAATGATGAATGAAATTTAAATATTCTATGAATATGGCAATATTGACAATCTCGGCAATATTTTGTACTAAAAAATGAATAAATTTTCTTCACGTGTAAAGGCCGCAATACATTACCCGTAAAACAATTGTGCGTTAATAAAATTGACTACATAACCCAACAAATCTTAAATATTGCATCTTTGATCATATGTGAATAACTTACATCGGCTTCTTTTTTGTTTTGAAACTGAAAGTATTATGGTACCGTCACAGGGCACTCGTTTGGCCATTTTTGGGGCCGAATATCGGCCCCATTCCCCTCTCAAAATCATATGCTTTTTTCCCCTATTTCAGTAGAAAATTCCCCTTAAAAAAATTGTAGTGTTAGTGTTTGATATTTAACAAAAAAAAGTGATGTTTTGATTTCATAAAAATAAAATATATTTCTGTTTAACTTTCAATGGATTGAAAACTAAAATACAGTTGTCAACAACGCTGTATGTTAAAACCGAAAGTAGCAGGAAGTGAGAAATGTACAAGGGAGGTAACTCTCGTAAAAATTATTGACAAAATTAATGTGGCAGATAATCATCGTAGGAGTTTACCTTATATTTAATTTGTTTAGAGAATAGACATACATTGTCATATTCTGCTAGTAAATAAACAAAACTAAATTTAATTTCTGTCAGTTGTTGTTGGAAAAAACGTATTTCTCTTGCAGTTTTGTACTCAAATATTTTCGTACCCAGTTTTACAGTTACAGACAATTTCCTCTGGAACCAAAACCTTTCTTAGAAAAAGCATAACACTTTCTTGTTTATTATTATTTAATTCTTATATCAATTCACATTGTTATAATTGTTTCAATCTAAAGAACAGGCAGAAATATGTAGAAAATAGATTAAGAACTGACCAGTGCAGATTGCAAAATAGTGTGATACATTTTTAACTTTAAAAATAAAGAAAACATTAATGACTATGATAGGAAATAATTTTGCTGTGTTTCCATAACTTGGGTACAACATACCCTTGCCTAGGAAAGTCTGCCTTTCCAGAGCTTGTTGCACTGAATCAATATTTTTGTAAGTTTTTTTTAAAAACAGCAACAACAAAAACAACTGTCAATTTTAATTTTTTATCAAAAACAAAAATGCATTATGCTTGTTATAGATTTTAATATAACCCTTACGTTTTTCAGAATTTGCATTTTACCCCTCACTTTAGAATTTGAGGGGTATAAAACCCTTGGCCAAAAACATATATCTGAAGCTCTGATTGATGTCTGAGTCAGTCAAGTGCAATAAGAAAGCAATAAAGAAAACAATGACATAGCCTATTTCAAGAAAAACTTTATGTTAACTTATATGTTTTATATGTTAGGTCTATAGTAATAAATATACTTTATAGCTATTGTAAGTAATGGTTGGAAATTGTGCCAAGAGTAAGTGTAAAACCTAAATTTAAAAAACTCATATATGGCTTAAAATTCCCCTTTTTGTCTTAAAATGACGCAAAATTCCCCTTTCTGAGGGTATGGTTACCTGTCCCCAAAAGTTGTCTAGTGCCCTGCGTCATAATAAATTTCAAATATAAAAAAAATGTAAATTTACCGCGGATTTCGTCAAGTTAATTTTTTAACCGTCATTGCGGACAGATAAACTGTACCTTTAAAAAATAAATTAGATATTTGAATTAACCAAGTAGATTTTTCTATTTTTCTTCAAAATAAACTTTAAATTTCCAAAATCGGATAATAAATGAAAAAGCTATATGGTATTTTGTAAAGTAGGTATCCGTTGCGAACGGGCATTTACGCTTCGCCCCGGTAAATTATCGATCGATGTACCTTTATCGGGTGCACGACAAGATATTTAAGCATTTATATAGGGTAAACTGGGAGTGTCCGATCCCTGTAATATAAATCCGTGGCTTAACAGCATTTAAAATAGTACAACGATTTATAAGTTTTGAAGTTTTGCCTGTTATTTAAAGTAACATAACAGAACTTGCGACTTTCAAAAATAAGCAAAACATGGGGAATTCTAGTTTGAATATCCATGAGCAATAACTAAGACCCCATTTTAGGTAAATCAATACTTCGTAAAATATTTTTGCAGACGACACGGAAAAGGTTGGGAAGTTCTGTTTGTCTGATAAAACCATCTTAACATTGCTTTATGGTACTGAATGATATTCAAAATAAAAAAGGTCCAGAAAACTTCTATGAATTTTTTAATAAAGGTGAAAAAGGTGTTACGTTTCAGGCCTGTATTCAAATTAAAAAGTAAAATGAAAGTGCAACATTAAACACATGGCAATACCTGAACAGCTGAATACCGGACAGGTACCTAACTTTGTTCTGTCACAGTTTTGTACCCCTCCGTAAACTGATTTTTATTTTATTTGTTAAAAAGTGCAATTTATGGCCGGAAACTGCTTGGAAACCAGTAGCCTGATACAGACAGTAGCATGTTATTCTCTAATTGTCCCGATGATGACATACAAAATGGCCGCCCTAGGCTATGATTTCTATTAAATCTGATTTTGATCAAGTTATTGTTTCCTCGAGTCATAGGCTACAGTGCAGTAGAAAATACCTCTTTCTTACAGCTTATGACACTTAATTGTACTTTAAGGTCATTGTTTTCCTTCTTTCAAAACATTTAGAAGACGATTCTACAATATACTGACAGAAATTCATGGGAGGTAACTAATAAGGCAAACTCTAAAGACACCCTTTACTGGCCGGTCTACCCCGGTTTTGAAGCCATTTGGTTACTATACAGTACCAGTACAATGCATTTCTGAACATTACTTAAATTTTGTAACCATGTGTTTCCTTCGGTTTAGATGAATATATAACCACGGATATTATATGCAGTACTGTATTATGTAATATAAATCCGTGATATAACAGAACATCCCTCAAAGTATAACTCCATAGACTATGTGACTTACACATTCCTACTAAAATGACAAAACATAAACAACATCTCCCCTGGGTTACTCCTGACATACAAAGACAAGTACGTAAACGGGACAAGTTGTATGCAAAACTTAAAAAAAGAAATGTTGCCCCAAATTCTGATCCCCATTTCAAAACTCTTAAAGCCGTCATCCAAAGAAAAATTCGTAACTCGTATTGGAAGTATTTGGAGTCAGTTATATTCAGTGGGGATTCCCAACCAGGTCAAAGCAAAAAGTTTTACAGCTTTGTTAAACATAACAAAACAGATAGCTGTGGTGTTGCCCCCTTAAAATCAGAAGGTCAAACTCACACAAATCCTAAGGATAAAGCAAATATCCTAAATAAACAGTTTGAATCTGTTTTCTCTCGGCCTCAACCTTTAAGCCTAAAACAAATATGCAAACATGCAGTAAACCCCCCTCCATATTGCATGCCCCCTATCATTATAACGGTTGAAGGCGTTGATAAGTTACTAGCAGGTTTAAATCCTAGTAAGGCACAAGGCCCAGATCAAATATCGCCACGGGTCCTTAAAGAACTCCACAATGAAATAGCACCTATCCTCGCCCATATATTCAGGTTATCTTTAGAAACAGGTATTGTGCCTGATGATTGGAAAAATGCAACAATAGCCCCAGTATATAAAAAAGGTCACAAATCAAAAGCCAGCAATTACAGACCAATATCCCTTACTTGTATCTCCTCTAAATTAATGGAACATATTATAGTCTCAAACTTGATGACCTATTTTGACAAGCATAGTATCCTTAGTCCCTACCAACATGGCTTTCGGTCAAAACGTAGTTGCGAAACCCAACTGCTGAGTTTCTCCCAAGAAGTTTTTGACAACTTAGACAGTGGACAACAGACAGACGTGATTGTGATGGATTTTTCAAAGGCCTTCGACAAAGTCGACCATCACAAATTGATCCACAAGCTAAACACAATGGGTGTTAACAAACAGGTATCCACCTGGGTCAGGTCATTTCTTCGCCACCGTAGCCAAAGGGTTGCAGTGGAAGGTCAAATCTCCGACCAACTACCAGTGTTATCCGGTGTCCCTCAGGGTTCAGTCCTAGGACCCTGTCTGTTCCTGGCATATATCAATGATTTGCCAGAAACAGTAAAAAGTAAAACCAGGTTATTTGCGGATGACACTATAGTCTTTTTGACAATAAAAGACCAGACTGACGCTGAAAGACTACAGGACGACCTACATAAACTTGAAGTTTGGGAACGGGACTGGGCTATGGAGTTCAACCCAGACAAGTGTGAGGTGCTGAGGATCACCCGTAAAAAGAACCCCACCATCTTGCCATACACCCTTCATAATAAAACTCTCAAATCAGCAGAATCTGCAAAATACCTTGGAGTAACTATCTCTAAAGATCTAAACTGGACACAGCATATAAATAACATCACCTCCAAGGCCAAAAATTCTCTAAGATTCATCCAGAGAAACGTCAAAACACAAAACAGGCAACTCAAAACATCAGCCTATGTTACTTATGTCCGACCACAACTAGAATATTGTTCCACCATATGGCACCCCTGGCAGAAACATCTAAGTCATAAGATTGAAAGTGTCCAACGAGCTGCGGCCAGATATGTCTGTAATAATTATAATTTCGACAGTAGTGTAACCCAAATGCTAAATGAACTTGGGTGGCCTTCCCTAGAAAGCCGCAGACTCCAGTCCTCTCTAGTAGTGTTCTACAAAATCCAATACAAACTTGTATATGTTGATCATAACCATCTGACCCCAACTAGAAATCTGAACTTCCTGATCCCCCAGTCCCGTACCCAATATCATCTAAATTCCTACTTCCCTAGAACTCTCAGGTATTGGAATAGCCTTCCATATCAGGTCAAATACAGTCCCAGCCTAGATACCTTCAAGGATAGGCTGGCGACAGTCACCTTCTAGTCCCCTCCCCAGTATGTTTTTAATCTTGCACTATTCTCTTTATCCTGCACCTTTTTTATCTGTGATCTTTATCTTTTAGTATGCACTAATTCTTTAAACACAGTTTTCCTGACAAGCGCCTCCCAGTCATAGTCAGAATTGATTGTTCGGGAGTAACATGTAGATAGATGTAGATAGAAGTATTAATTTTGTATATAATTACAGTACAGCATTAGGCTACTGGTTGGGGACCACCAAATCCGGACAACCACCAAACCCGGAGGGCCCCAAAAATGCTTAATTAATTTAGTAATTTCTTTGTACAGTTGTTGTCAAAGTCACTTTTTTATCAACAGTAAATGCTAAAATTTAGTAAATAAATTTACTTCAACCTCCGTAAATGGTAATATTTTAATGTCTTTTCCAAGAATGTTGACGTTGAGATTTGGGGATCAAGAAAGCAATGTCTGACCTCATATACCAGCTATAATCATTTGCAGAGTAAACAATAAAATTTCCAAAACTTTAGTATTTAATTGTTGCTGAAATATTTTATATCTTGTTAAAAATCAAAACACCCAAGCCTTTATCTGAATTAAATTACGTCATGTACATATCTGTCCGGACACATGGTGCTGTACAGTGTAGACAATTTAGGTAATTTTGATACCCTCCTTGTCGAGCCTCAGAAATAAGTATCTATACGATCAGAAATAAACAAACAATAGTTTGTTAGAAGAACCTATAGCTAAACTGTGTCAAATGTGTTGATCTCAATGTTAAAAATTATGAAATCTGTACGGAAAATGTTCAAAACGTGTCCGGTTGATGGTCCCCGACCAGTATATTCGATGCAAGCTATGGCTGCACTAAACTGCTAGGGTAGGGAGTAGGGCAACTGCAGTTCCAGTGGTATACCGTCCTAGGAAAGAATGAGAATTTATAATAATCTGAAGTTGCTGTGAATAACCTGTAACATAAGGGATGGCCAAGGCATGATATTCGGGACAGGGGTGTCAAATATTCTTCTATAGGGATAGCAACCAGACCATGGTGCATCTTTTAGAGAAGGGATAACCTAGCATCTATACATGTACGTCTGATCATCTGAGTTATAATTTTCGAAAGTTAAGGGAGTGAAGCATGTCCGTGACACTAGAGATCTGACCATAGTCTAGCTTAATCCATCGGGCTACTCTTTTTTGGACATTTTCGATTTGATCTAATTGAGTGTTGGTGTGGGGAGACCATACTTCGGAACCATATTCATCACGGCGCATATCCATATCAGTACCCTCTTTTTGCGAAATCTGCTCAAACGGTACCCTCTTTGCACATACACAGGTCATTCTCTGCTAAAAACAAACCAGCGATGGACAAGTAAAATGGTTTCCTGCGGGAAACATTTTTAATGATATAAAGATATTTCATTTAACTATTTTCAACATTGTTTGGGGGGAAAATAAAGAAACGTTTGTATCAGGAATATACTTGAAAATAGTCGATCAATAGAAGAAGATCTATGGAGACTGGTGACCGTTGAAGACCGGAGACCAGAGAGAATGTCGAACATAAAACAATTACGGTATTTCTTTTTAAGAAAATGATTAAATACCATTGTATGAATAATTCCGTGCAAAAATAAAGATAACACACAAGTTTACGCAGAAAAGATCTATTTATTTTGGCAGATGACACTTCGAATATTTTGATTTTGTAGATTTTCACTATAAACAATTTATTGTTTGTAAAATTTGAGATAGATATCAAAGAAACATTGATAATAATTTTTTCAAACACACCATGAAAGATTTTCCACATTCTTAACGATTAACGCAAATAAAAGCATATGTCGTGCTTTGAGGGTACCCATAGGTACGGAATTAGACCAATTCGTTGTAGTCTAGAAAGTCTTTAAATTTTTGAAGTGGCCCTATTTAAGTTCTTTCTAGTTTGAATAGTCATAATGAAAGTGAATTTATTGTATATGTGTTGTTTTTGTGTTATAGGATGGCTTTAAAAGTTGTTTTTGTGTACTCTCTAGGAACTGATTTGTTGGCGGAAGGATCGATAAAAGATGTACTACCCACAAGCAGTCAGGGTTTTTGAAAGGGGTGAATTTAAACAGTGCTACAACAGAAGAAAATTACTTTGATACTGTAAAAGTACATCAAATTTAAAAAGCTTTTGAGAAATAAACATAAAAGTATGTCTGAGATATATAATGGACCTTTAAGTTCTATTCGAGTAATAAATTAAAAGTAGTAGTGGTAGTTGTGGTGGTGGTGGCATGTTAATACAGGCAATTATTGCTTAAAGCATGTGCAGTGTGAACAAAAGCAACATGAATGTTTATGAAAAAATCTTTACATTACATGTATAAATCATATGGTTATTTTAGAAATGTAACTTTTCAATATAAAAAAATAATAACCACAAAGAATTATTAAGGCACATATATTATTTATAAAAAAGCATGCATTCATCTTATTTTAATGAAAATGATATATAATAATTTCACAATTCTTCTTTTATATACAAAATAAACAAGTTTCTGTATGTTAGAAATTAATATCTTTTTTTATGATTTGTTGACGTTAGTGACTTAAATTTATCCAATTATGGACACTATCAACAAAAGAGTTTAAATCATAATTCCTTCTTTTATCTTTATGGCACGATTCACATCTGTCAACTAATTAGCGGAAATAGTGCTTTAGCGACCGGATAGCTCAGTCGGAAGAGTCGCGGTATGGTATACCGTGAGTCCTGGTTCGAATCCCGGTCATGCTGCACACTTTACTAACCATTGACATTTATTTGGCATTATAAAATTACACGTAATTGAGAAAAATAACATTGAATAACTTATTTATAAGCTAAGCACAGTTAGAATATATCACATACATTTGTAGGATACTACAGAAAAGAAACATGAAAAAACATGTATCAATAAAACAACAAAATAACATTTGCAACAAAAATAAATCTTGACAAATTCTAGACTCCTTTCCTGGAATTAGCTTTCTTTTTTTCTTCAAATTTTTAATGGTTGGGCAATGGTAATAGTATCTAGGAAATATTTTGATCTAAAGAAGAGACTGACTATTAAAGGATATATTAATCCTCAATTTAATTCAGGTTGCGAAAAGAACATTGTCAATTTTATTACATTGTATTATCATATCTTTCAGTTTCTATGCGTAAATTGCTCTTATACTCTAACTTTGGTTAAAGCCGCCTTCAGCCTTTCTGTTGAAAAAAAATATGTGTTGTTTCAAAGTATGTATTTTAATAATTTTATCTTGGAAAAGTGCATTATATCACTGTTTAACCTTCTCCAAAACAGCTTTTTAAAACGCTTTTTAACTAGCAGATCGCTTCACTAATCTATATAGAGAGAGAGCGGACCGGTAGAGTAGATGTATCGAGGGGTTTCCTTACTGTTTATATATTTTGTCGTCAGCAAGTCTCATTTTCCACCTTAATTCTTTTGATGTGACAATTATATGAAACGATTGATCTAAAAGTAACATATTTAATCTTTAGAAAAGCTGAAGAAGGCCCCTTTAATGTTTTTTGTGTGTTTTTTGTTTGTTTTTTGTTTGTTTTTTTTTGTTTTTTGTTTTTGTTTTTTTTTCTTTGCGAAAAAATGTTTGTTTATTGAATATAATTATAGACAATTGACTTATTTATTTCAGCGGGACCGATAAATATGATACAATTCGCCGGTCTTTAGTATTTCATGATAGGATGAGACCGGGAGACACTGGGAATTGACCTGACCAGCGGATATAAGTTATGGTTCGGGTGACAACTATGATAATAGTAGTTAGGCTATACAACGCGAAAACAAACCGATTTCAATGATTGATAATGGTTAGAATATAGTGATATCACGAATTAACTCCAGTCAAACCGTTACCATATACGCGATATCTCTGAACGAGCAACGACAATGGATATACGCAGTGCATCGACAAATGCCAAAACAACGGATAGCGCTCGAACCCTGCCACCCGGCATCTGAAGCTAAAAATAGATATAACGCAATTTTTGGACTGGTAACCTAAAGCCTAAAGACAAAAAGATTTTTATGCCCCCGCCATGTAATGGCCGGGGCATATAGTGTTACCCTGTTCCGTGTTTCCGTCCTTCCATCCTTCCGTCCTTCCATCCTTCCGTCCTTCCAACATTCTGTCATTCCGTCATCATCAGTTTCCCTTCATTATCTTAAGATCGGTTGCACACATTCAACTCAAATTTGACATATGGATATGTCATGAGAAAATACAGGTCAAGTTCGAATTTGGTCATGGTTCGATGATTTTTGGCAGAGTTATGCCCCTTTTACTTTGAAAATAATATGAAATTTTCAGTTTCTGTTCATTATCTCCCCAACGGTACAACACATTCAACTCAAACTTGACATATGGATATGTCATGAGAAAATATAGGTCAAGTTCGAATTTGGTCATGGTTCAATGATTTTTGGCAGAGTTATGCCCCTTTTACTTTGAAAACGATATAAAATTTTCAGTTTCCGTTCATTATCTCCCCAAAGGTACAACACATTCAACTCAAACTTGACATATGGATATGTCATGAAAAAAATACAGGTCAAGTTCGAATTTGGTCATGGTTCGATGATTTTTGGCAGAGTTATGCCCCTTTTACTTTGAAAACAATATGAAATTTTCAGTTTCCGTTCATTATCTCCCCAAAGGTACAACACATTCAACTCAAACTTGACATATGGATGCGTCAAAGGAATGCGCAGGTCAAGTTCAAATTTGGTCATGGTTCAATGATTTTTGGCAGAGTTATGCCCCTTTCACTTTGAAAGTATTATGAAATTTTCAGTTTCCGTTTATTATCTCCCCAATGGTTCAACACATTTAACCCAAATTTGACATATGGATATGTTTTTGGAATGCCCAAGCCAAGTTCGAATTTGGTCATGGTTCAATGATTTTTGGCAGAGTAATGCCCCTTTCACTTTGAAAATAAAATGAAATTTACAGTTTCTGTTCATTATCTACCCAACAGTGTTACATATTCAACTTAAATTTGACATATAGATATGTCAAAGGAATGGGCAGGTCAAGTTGGAATTTGGTCATGGTTTGATGATGTTTTGGCAGAGTTATGTCCTTAATTTCACTTTGAAAATAATATAGATACATCTTAGGAATAAGCAGTTTAAGTTTGAATTTGGTCGTGGTTCAATAATTTTAGACAAACTTATCTTTCCTGAATGTTGGAAAAATTTTGAACTTTCAGTTTCAGCACTCATACTTTTAGCCATTATTTTGGCTACAAATATGCAATATGCTATTTTTAAAAGGTTAAGACTGAATAATTTCAGTGCCTTGAACATTGTATGAAAATGGTTTGTGTTAACATTGAAAAGTTTTAAGGGCTTTGAACTTAAAAGGAAAAAAATAATTAATGCACCATCTGAAATTTTGGCTGCATGCGGGGGCATCCGTGGCATGATGACACATTTCTAGTTTTAATATACGAAAGGCTTAAAAATACTTATTTGTGTTACAATGCATCTGATGTCGGTTTCCAACTATCGAGCAATTGCCTTGAACACGGAAAAAATGCCCGAAAATTTAAGTAACTGATTTAAGTTCAAGCCTTGAATCAGATGTCCAAATTCAATTCCATGACTTCTACACATTCTGTATATTATGTGCAGGCTTCATAATTCAAATTCCTTGTCATTTTTGAAGCACATTTTTATCAAGTTGCTAATTATCCTTTATTCTTTAATTGTAAGTAAAGAGATTTTAAATAGGAACGTTAATATTAACATTATTATAACATACATGATCTGATTTAATGCATAATGCCCTAAATTGTCCTTGTGGGATTTAGTCCTAATTGGCTATTTTTCAAAGGGCTATTGTCGTAGTTTACTACATGTATATTTTCCTACAGTACACACGCCTAATGACATTCGGTTTTGTGACAGGAGCTCATGATAAAGCATCCAGGTTCTATTTAAAAGGGATTTAGCGTCCTACATTCATTTTATGTCGGAATTAAAGTCATAAATGCATGCTGGGTCACTAGATTCTATTTCCTTTTTGACCATGACGTACCTTCCTAGCTGTATTCATGTTCTCTAACGCGCACGTTTATAAATAATAGTCACAAACCATCAGATGGAAAAGCCCTGTTTAGAATCTATTCGGACTGACAGACTACTTCAAGTGGGGATCTCTATGAAAACGCTTACAAAAGTGACTATGAAAAACCTGTGATGTTGCAGATCATTGTGCGTATGCTAGCATGTTTGCAATGTTATACCTTCAATTGTCTGGTTTAATTGTTACACAGATTAACAATAAAAAGCAACTGAATAATATTTTTATTTGGAACGTTTTTACATTAAATGTTTGCAGCCGAATGTAAGTCTTGCAAATAAATTATAATTTTATATTTCAGTTGTTTCTTTCAATTCACTGCTTTCTTGATGTCGTTTTTCGCCCTTTTCTCTCTGTCAATCTGTATAAGACAATATTGTATATCATTAAGAAACAGTTTAAAAATATAAGTACGAACAAGAGAGCACGAGAAAACATTTTGTTAAAAACACAAAAACAGCAACAGCAGTAGATAATGAAAAGTCAGATATTGTCTAATCCCTGACTTGAATATACAATTATACGATATTATCATTTTCTCATGAGAAACAATTAAATTCAGGACGAAGAAAAAATATAATAGTTATTCTAGAACTGTTATACTATTTTGGTATTTTGTTTTATAATTTGTTTGACAATTGTTAATTGTTAATTCAGATATCATTTTAACAAATTGATTTCAGATATATTATGCATGTTGTCATATAGAAATTAAAACTTTGTTAAATGTACGAAATAGAACGATATGTAGAAAAATAATGTGATTAGATTTTCTAATATACAAATATATATTGCCTCAATAACTATGTCCATTGTCTTGAAGCGTTTCATACTAGTTAGGTAAATAGTTGCATCAGAATAGTGCGTAGTAATTAGTAATCTACCAAATATATATTTACTTTTTCCACAATTATTTCCATAAAAGCCAGTTGCACATTTACAAGTGTAGCTATTGATCCCATCAGTGCACACGCCGCTATTTAAACATGGATTAGCAGCAAAAAAAACGGTCTATATAGGAAATCATGTCTAACTTTTCAGTTAAAAACATAATATCAGTTAAAATGGCAATAAACAGAAAATGATAGTACGTAGAATAGAAATTAAAACGATAAATAGTAAAAAGATATAAGTTCACTGACTCAGAGCTAATCATAGTGAAAAGGTATGATGCCTTACTTTGTCCATAGACTTCGACTTCACATAAATGGAAATATTTCTGTTTGTCCCTTAAAGTTATTCTGACGTAACGAGCTTGCACTGTAGCAAATGTAAATGATTTGAAATCACCTATTGCACCTTCCTGGTACGCTACCACCGTCATTTTACCACCATCCTCTTTTGCTACGGAGATTTCAACATTTGACGCTCTATCAGCTGAAAATAACAATATATCGTATCTCGGTAGCAGGTACAATAATTTCGACAAATACTACAATATCATTTATCGGATTGTCATATTATTAGAAAATTTAATAATCTTAACACTTCCGTCTTTATATGTAAGATATCCGCAGATTCAACAAACATTTTACTTTCACCTTGTCCATTCAAATAACAGACAACTTCAAATGGTGTCATTATTTCTATCTGCACAGTTATAAAAATGCATTAAAATGTATAACTTAATAATAATGTTTACACATATGTTATACATGAACATGAATGTTAACACATATGTTTTACATAAACAATTTTACGAAGATGTCTGGATAGCAAAAAATATATCTTTGCATATCTCACTAGGTTCACATAACTTCTGTAGTGGAAGATATTGGTTGAAATGTTTCAACTGTTGGGTTGCCGCTGAATAAAAGTGACCCGTAGGCTAAATAGGGGAACTCGTCTATCGCATCGACCATATTAATCCCAAAGGCCTCCAACATTTCAGTAGTGGGTCACTGGCAACCCCAATAATTAATGTCATCGTTAATTTGTACAATAAGTAAAATTTATATGAACTATAAAAAATGGTTTTATACCTTAAGGCTTAGAAAAGCTGTTTCAAAAAAATCGAACTTATATTCACGAAATAAAATTATTTTCAAAAATACAAAATTGTGTGTAATATAAAGAATTATAGTAAATTGAATGTAAAGAGTTGAAAACTACAAACTGCAGCAATCCTTCCTGTTGGTGATGTTCACTTGACTTATGTAATATACATCTTGAAGATCAACTTGCCACCAAGGACTCATACTGTTTTTAGTATGGAAACAATGGTGGTTATAAACATCGGTATCAGCGTTACCATCCACACCTTTGTCAGCAGTCCAATCGTTGGTTTCTTCATCATAGTTATTTATCTGACTGGCTGGTTTATTAAGGGCAAGGTTAACGACAGCTGAAGCAAAAAAGGTTAG
The DNA here is from genome assembly GCF_026571515.1 of Ruditapes philippinarum. Classification (NCBI taxonomy): domain Eukaryota; kingdom Metazoa; phylum Mollusca; class Bivalvia; order Venerida; family Veneridae; genus Ruditapes; species Ruditapes philippinarum. The sequence goes on from NW_026858185.1 coordinate 51,707, forward strand.
TTATCATGACTTTTGACACTGTTGACATTTATTTCAATATACATGTTCCTTGTAATATTTTCCTAACAATCCAACATATTCGTTTTACAGTACAATAAATAGAGAATAAGTTCAATTTATTGAACGAGTTGAATAAAATTGTATATCATGCTAACCTCTGGCGAGTATAATATTATGTTATTCAACTAGTTCAATTAATTACATAAATTTGATATTTTATTTTTCGCAATCCAAAAAAGAGACCATTTAAAGTGAAAAAAGAGTCAGTATAATGCTAATATTTAGCGCGTCTTTACACTATAACGCAAATCTCGACCGGAATGTAGCGTACTGTTGTCAATTATGATAAGCCCCGCCTTCTATGTATAATGCATGCTCTGCCTCTCTGATACTTGGAGTAAGATGTTATAATACACTTGTATAGTAAACATTTAAAGCTATAGAAACTATCATCCGGGTCTTTGGTATCAAACAATCCCTTTAAGTGTCTGATTCTATATAGAACACATCACCATGTTATAAAAAAATTCAATTTTAAGGGCCAGTGGGGCACGCCAGATTCGGGGATATGTAAATACATGATGCAGATGAACTGAATGTGTCGGGTTGGATCTATGATTACAACAGTCAGGAATGCAACACATTGATAAAGTGCGTAGAAAATTCAAGTACACCAGGATGAAACAGCAGAAAAAAACGAAAGAAAAGAAAACAACAAAAAACCTGAAAATACCGTCACCTTGACTCCTTGATCTTGCTCATAATAAATCAAGGGTTTACAGCAAAACTTTTATGACATAAAGAAGGACTAACACAGTTGTTTTGCGATCAATCCCTCGATAAGTAAATAAAAATGCGCGACCAGAATCGAAAATTATTTCATAACCAGATAAACAAGGAGCATCATTCGAAAGCAGAGTTGTTAAAGGACATGTATATATCAAACAAGAATGATCTGTTCAAGTGTAGGACAACCGCACGAAAACTGCATAAACAACAGAATACTTTAACAAAACTTTTTTTTAAAGAGGAACATTACTAATTTGTCTTATTGATTATGTTGTTTGCAGGAGTATATCGTGAGATCACAGATGAAGTATTTAACGCTTACAAAAAAGCCTTTGGATTAATTTTGCTTATAACGGTATAACATGTTACGTGCCAGATTTTATTAAAGTTCTTAGTTTAATGCATTTATTTACTTATTTACATTTGAAAATTAATATATGAAACTTTGATAGAATGATTGACTTTGGTAACATTTTTACAGAAGTCAAAGTAATAAGTGAGTGAAATTAATGCGGTTATAACAGAAAAGTGACGTAGTGAACTTAACGAGATAAAAAAAACAACCAATGCAATGTGCATTTGACATCACCTACATCCGATGATAATGCTTATCTAAATTACGATGTGATTGTAAGCCTTGTGCTCTCTCATACCATTGCAGTCAGTAAAAAGTGTTGTACGTGTTATTTTGTTGAGCCCACAGACATCGCAACAAATTTATGTACAGACTGATTTACAACTATATTTTGAAAATATATGTTGCCATATAGAAACTCAGCATATTGTTATTTAAAGAATAATAGATATAGTAGAAAGAAAAATACACAACACATGTACACGTGTATGCACTGAATGTACACAATACGTTTAATAAAGAATTTACTCACTCACTCACTCGCTCACTCACTCACTCACTCACTTACTTATGTTGCTTTGACAAGAATGGGTACATTCATTTGTTTTGAAGCCGTGTTTTATTTAATACGTACACTGTTGCATCTTTATAAGCTAAAAAAGATATATCTACCTTTTCCACAATTACTTCCATAAAACCCTTGTGTACATTTACAGGTGTAGCTATTGACCCCATCGGTGCACACGCCACCGTTCAAACATGGCTTATCAGCACAGTCATCGACAGGTGTACCTTAATGAAGATAACAATAACATCAATCAAAAAAGGGAAATCAAAATTTGCTTTTACGAAGAAATAAAAACCGGTCTCCATATTTTTCAGTTAAAAAACAAAGCAACATTTAAAATTCCATAAAGATAAGGCTGGCGGATGAATTAAAAAGGGAAAATTTGACAATGAAATAGCAGGACTTAGTTGTACTTTAACCATACTAGTATTGTATTGTATTATACAAACATGTATTAGTTTACTAACATTACGATATATATGAATTTAAACAAGAAAATAATAATGGTGTTAATTCATTTTTCTTGTTTATTAAAAAAGAAACATATGAGTTTTGCTCACGCTGGCAGTTAATGTCTTTATTTCGTAAAAATAACCTAGACAAAGTTAATATGTTTTGATATCACAAACATGTTCAAGGAAATTTTCGCTCAAAAAGTTAATTAAAAAATGGTCTTTTCAGGAAATAATGTCTAACTTTTCAGTTAAAAACATAATATCAGTTAAAATTGCAATAAACAGAAAATGATAGTACGTAGAATAGAAATTAAAACGATAAATAATAAAAAGATATAAGTTCACTGACTCAGAGCTAATCATAGTGAAAAGGTATGATGCCTTACTTTGTCCATAGACTTCGACTTCACATAAATGGAAATATTTCTGTTTGTCCCTTAAAGTTATTCTGACGTAACGAGCTTGCACTGTAGCAAATGTAAATGATTTGAAATCACCTATTGCACCTTCCTGGTACGCTACCACCGTCCCTTTACCACCATCCTCTTTTGCTACGGAGATTTCAACTTTTGACGCTCTATCAGCTGAAAATAACAATATATCGTATCTCGGTAGCAGGTACAATAATTTCGACAAATACTACAATATCATTTATCGGATTGTCATATTATTAGAAATTTTAATAACTGTATCACTTTCGTCTTTATATGTGAGATTTCCGCATATTCACCAAACATTTTACTTTCACCTTGTCCATTCAAATAGCAAACAACTTCAAATGGTGTCATTATTTCTATCTGCGCAGTTATAAAAATGCATTAACATGTATAAACTTCATAATAATGTTTATACATATGTTATACATGAACATGAATGTTTACACATATGTTTTACATAAACAATTTTACGAAGACGTCTGGATACAGTGGATAGCAAAAAAATATATCTTTGTACATCTCACTAGGTTCACATTACTTTTGTAGAGGAAGGTATTGGTTGAATTTTGTTTAACTGTTCGGTTGCCGACCCGTAGGTTTAATAGGGGAACTCTTCTATCGCATCGACCATATTAATCCAAAAGACCTCAAACATTTCAGTAGTGTGTCAGTGGCAAACCCAATAATTAATGTCAGCGTTAATTTGTACAACAAGTAATTTATATGAACTACAAAAAAACAGTTTTATAACTTAAGGCTTAGAAAAGCTGTTTCAAAAATCAATGTTATATTCACGAAATTAAATCATTTTCGAAAATACAAAATTGTGTGTAATATAAAGAATTATAGTAAATTGAAAGTAAAAAGTTGAAAACTACAAACTGCAGCAATCCTTCCTGTTGGTGATGTTCACTTGGCTTATGTAATATACATCTTGAAGATCAACTTGCCACCAAGGACTCATACTGTTTTTAGTATGGAAACAATGGTGGTTATAAACATTGGTATCAGCGTTACCATCCACACCTTTGTCAGCAGTCCAATTGTTGGTTTCTTGATCATAGTTATTTATCTGACTGGCTGGTTTATTAAGGGCAAGGTTAACGACAGCTGAAGCAAAAAAGGTCAGTTATCATGACTTTTGACACTGTTGGCATTTATTTCAAAATACATTTTCCTTCTAATATTTTCCTAACAATCAAACATATTTCGTTTTATAGTATAATAAATAGAGGATAAGTTCAATTTAACATATAACATGCGAGCCTCTGACGAGAATGATTTTATGTTATACAACGAGTTCAATTAATTTAACAATGACCTTACACAATTTGACATTCTATTTATCGCATTCCAAAAAAGAGACCATTTAAAGTGAAAAAAGAGTCAGTATAATGCTAATATTTAGCGCGTCTTTACACTATAACGCAAATCTCGACCGGAATGTAGCGTACTGTTGTCAATTATGATAAGCCCCGCCTTCTATGTATAATGCATGCTCTGCCTCTCTGATACTTGGAGTAAGATGTTATAATACACTTGTATAGTAAACATTTAAAGCTATAGAAACTATCATCCGGGTCTTTGGTATCAAACAATCCCTTTAAGTGTCTGATTCTTTTTAGAACACATCACCATGTTATAAAAACTTTCAATTTAAGGGCCAGTGGGGCACGCCCGATTCGGGGATATGTAAATACAAGGTGCAGATGAACTGGGGCCATCCTTGCTACGAAATTTCAACATTGTCCGCCCTTTCAGCTAAAAATAACATTTAATTTTTAATCTAGACAGCTAAAATTAACCATTAATTTCCAACCTCGACAACAACCTCCACATTAAAATGACTTGGTCAAGTGGTTGACCCTTCGAACAAGATATCTAAGGATTGCTGGTCGCGTTAGTTCAAATTCCGTTAGGAAAAAGCCGTTTTTTTTTCTTGAGCAAGAAACGTTAATACTGCTGTTTTTAGAGTGTGCCTTCCTACATAATCAAACTAAAATTTACTCTATGTCAACTACCATCCAAAATTAAATAACATTTTGAACGTGTAATTTCGGATCATCGTAAACCTAGAAAATGCAGAACACATTCACTTCACGAATACGTAATATATCTAATGTGATAGATCCACAAGACAACTGTTTAAACAAATGTCATCGTTAAATAGCAACTAAATATGAGTATTAGAATGCAATATATCTCAAATCAAATTGAGGAGTAGACTTCCAGAAGTCTACATAAGAAAGATGTATATAGTTAGAAGATGAAAGCAACATACCACAGCAGTCTTTCCTGTTGGTGATGTTCACTTGACTTATGTTATAAACATCTTTCAGATCCACTTGCCACCAGGGGCTCATATTAGTATAAGTATGGAAACAATGGCCGTTAGAAATATCACTATCAGTATTACCTATTACCATCCACCACTTTGGCAACAGTCCAAGTAACTCCCATGTTACTTGACATGCTTGCTGACTTTCCAATTCAAAACATTTAGATATAGACAACAATGCTAGAATATCAACTACTTGTATATTTCAGATGATCTAAAGATAATATTTACCTGCGTTTGACTCTGTTATTCTCAAAACAACCCAAAGCGTCAAACTTACCTGAAAATTTAAAACATTTTGCAAGTTCGTAATATCCTTTTTTCATTATATCAGTCAATTTAGTGGCATTTACTCTCTATATATACATCTATATGTATAACATTATAGTGAATTAAAGCTTTAATTAATCCGATATGAATCGTCTATAAAGAATATTACAAGATCTGGCCGCGTATTCAACACTTTATATCTTTTAACTTCACATCTAATTCATTTAAGAACACATAATTATTTTCGAAAACTAAGGATCAGTTTCACTGCATGAATTTGATATTTTACGATATATTATGAATGAATATAATAATTGAAATCAACTCCATACCAAGGTAGAAAATGTCAACATCTTCATACTTAACAGATTGGTAATATTCAAGAAGACAAGAATGGAATCAAAGGGTATGATTCTGAAAGTACAAAAATTGTGTACATGTACATTCCAACACAAAAGGGCAAAAAATGTTTGTTTTACTATAATCCCTCTATGTGTTCTTCTTACTCTCCTTTTCATCGGTCAAATGCTACACTTTTGCTCACTGGGTGTATTCGGTGAGCTGCGAAGGGATCGTATAGTGTTCTTCCTTGATTATTTGTGTTATAATAGCCCTAAGAACAGCAAAATAAGGACCTGCTTGAAAAGCGAGCATTACAGTCAAGCAAGTATTAAACAAGTATTAAATGTATCAAAGGTGTTATGTTTTTTGCGAAGTTTGATCGGTAAAACACTTAGGTCAGCTGAAAGGAGAATGATAGGAAACACTGGGGAGGAAAGCGATGGAAAAATAGTTTCAGGTTGGAGGTCTAATTAAGTTTCGTGAAAACGCAATTTCTAAAGGAAAACATTTTTCTTTACATGGACGCTCACCAGGAGAATCATAACAATAACAATAACATTCGATACGTTTTCAATCATCGCAAGTTCGGCGGAAAGAAAAATGAATAAATAGCGTTACATGATAAAACTCCAATGGCATAAATAGCAGAACTATCTAAATTAGATTCCGCAAGGCTCCGAAGTACAAAACGCAATCATGTTTGTCATCGCGGTGAACATAATATTTTGAAAAATGTTGTCAAATGCGTCGTGTAATCACCGTTATAGTATTTAAACAAATTGGTTTTAGAAATGCAAGTTATTATTGTTCGCGAATATTTAAAAATCGCAATATTTTAATCATTTTCAAAAAATTAAAATCACAAAGTATTATTATGTGTCCACCAAGTGGCGTACTTCGGAGAATGAGCTTTCATGTAGGCCTACAAAACACATTCCTACAATCGCCTTGTATTATTAAAAAGATTAAAATTATCTTTATTTTGATCAAAACCAAAATAATGTTTCTATGTCATCGAGTAAGACATTCTTGTTTTTAGTAACGAAATATTTATCCTTGTATTTGGTATTTTGGCTCAAATGAGCTACCTGTTAAAATGACATTTTACGCTTGTCTCTCTTTAAATAAAGAGGGAAGAAACAGAGTAATTTATTTCGTAAGTATAGGAAAAAAGAAAATTATGAAAGAATACAAAATGAATAGTATTAAATGAAATAATAAATAAAAATAAAATATTTTGTACTCACATGTTTCACTGACTGGTCTTTCAAGTTACGTGTACACGCTGATATTCCTTCTGTTCGCGTCGGTTTTATACTGTTTGTGTCATAACATATTGCAACATTTCAAACGCCAACATTTATTATTCAAGCAAAAGATTTTTATCATTAGCTTAATACTTTGTTTGTTTTCTAAAGGTTTTAGACAATGTGTGTAGCGATGAAAATTCCATTTGAAGATAAGATATTCTAGCGATTGTTTTGATTCTAAGCTTCGTTAACAAAACCCCAAAGTACACAACCAATGTTCTGTTGCATAAAATGAAAAAGCATTGATTTTTGTGTCTATAGTTGGGGGCTCTTTCATTATTTTGGTGACGAATTTTGGTTTGACGGCTGATGATGCTATCTTGCTCTAACGGCAACTGTTACCTTTGATTTATGAGGAACAATTGCAAGATTTGTTGTTTATCATATATAATTATCATAATAAAGTCTAGAAATACATCTAATACAAAACGTTTTGTGTAAATTCTGAAGAGCAAGCAGATGCAGGAGATGATAATTCATATTACCGCATGATGCGGTCTTTGATGTTCCACAACTGTTATACGCCAGTAATGTTCATACTTAACTGTCAATAGTGTGTTATTTCAAATAAAGAACAAATATATAAGTACTCTTATGTATGACAATGACCGTTGACAAAACACAAGAGTTACAGAACTGTACCAAAAAAACTAATATATTCAGATTTGGGATAGGTAATGAGGTACTAGGGATATGACTTTCAGTTTAGAATAGATTTTGTTTGGTGCATGAACGTATTTGTTTATAAATATTTTAATCCATTTTCCTGAATGTACTTTGGTTCTAGGTAGCAATGCCTATATAAACCTCGTTTAGCAATATTCGCATTATTACCCCTTTAAGTAAATAATAATAATGGTTTTCATTGAAATAAATTTAAAAATGTTTTAACATGTCATAAAAAATCTGATAAAATGGCGGTTAGCGTAATGCTAACACTAAAGCTTGGATATTGGAAGGGCTGATACAATTTTACAATAATAAGAAATATCGCCTTTTTACCGGTGTTACGTATAAGCATGTAAAACAGTACAAACAATTAAAGGTAAAAATGAAATAAACCAACACAATTGTCACTGCGATGGCATACCTAAGACTATGAAACATCATCACTAATTAGACTTACCCGAAATTAAAACCCATTGATGACTGAGCAAAAATACGATGACAGTGGTTGGATAGGTGTTGTAAAGACTAATTCATTAGAGTTTGTGTTTCGATAAACAGCTTAATCTGACAATCTGGTAACAACTGCTATCATATATTTACAGCACAAAGACAACAAACAGACAGGAAAACATATAAAGATGCAGTGAAATAAGACTATCAATGATCGTTATTGTGATTATCTGATTTAACACAATGTAATTTCCTCTCCTAAACAACAGAGTAGAACAAATTTGGAAAGTGAATAGAAAACGAATGTAGATGTTATGTTAGATACCTTAGCCTGGGATTCAGGAGTTGATAATTTTTGCTTATTCATAACATACGCGCTATTTCATACTCGATCGTCATAGATAACACTTTGATAGTCGATTCGCCAAACAGAAGCACATAAAAAATCGACAGACTGGAACCCAGGCTATAGATACCTGTACAGTGATAGAAGACTGAGACATGACAATTAAAATCGGATATACACAACTGTTAACTTTCTCATCAAAACAACAGCAGTAACCAGATATAAACTGGACAAAGAAAGCGAACAGAAAATGCATTATGATGTATTATGATATAAGTATATCATGCAATATATGATTTATTGTAGAAATCTGATTTGCACTCATCAAAGCAGCAATTACCAAAACTAAACTGGGAGAAAAATGCAATATGGTATAATATGAGATAAGTCTTTAATGCAATGGTTTATTGTAATATTATTGAAGTATCTTATTTTAAACAATAATTGTGAGCTTTTCATCAAGACAAACATGTAAATGGTGAATCACTTCCCAAAAAAATACATAAGCACGATCTTAAGTTATTTATAATAACATGCTCTCCATAAATGATGAAATCTGCTTCATAAGTTTTCGAAGAGTAGGATAAGCTGGCCGAAACCATTGTAAGTAAGAATCATTGGTAATGTCAAAAACCCAACTATGTATTTTATTCCAGTCAGATATTGACTTATTGAAAACAAGTGTTCAAGTCTGACAAGTTGGAATATCATCATTTGTATGTATATATTGCACTAGTCCAACTAATTAGACTTGTCAAAGATACACCGAGATAATTTTGGACGGGCGTTGTCTTGTAACGGTTTGACAGTAAGAAAAAAAAGTCTGTAAAATGGGTCAAACCGTTCACGCCGAATTAATTAGGCTAATATTGCACATGTCTGATGTACCTTTAACACTAAGTAGTATAGGTTTTATATAACAACATATAATGGGAGAATAGGAAGCTATTTCATAATTATCACATACAGTAACTTTAAACTTAATATACTTCTGTATTTCTTGACAGTACTGGTAATTTATTCATAATAAATGCAGTTTACTTCAATACCTAATCTTGCCTCCAATTAATTCCTTTCAAGGAAAGTCATTCACATTCATAATATCTTTGATAAACCTTAATTATACCTTTATCATACCATGATTTTATGAAAATATAGGTTTTCTATCCATCAACATAATTATATTGGTTATAGAACAGAGGCATTTCTAACAACATTTCCATAGAAATAATCGGTATTTTTCTACAAATTCTACATAAGCACATAAAAAAATTTTCCGAAATGAATTTTTTCAAAATACTATATATACATGTATATTCTGTATATAACTTTCCACAATTAAACAGCTTCTTAATGTCTAAAACGTTATCTAAAATAGTGTAACATTTTCCACATTCAGATGATACAATCTATTCTTCTTAACCACTTTTCATGTAAGCATATACATTGTTTGTACATCAATCATTTTTAGACCACCGTTACATATTCTTTCACCAATACAGAAGATTTAATCTTTGGCGGACCTTGCCACATAAAACATATTATTTATTTCCTTTAACATCTGAGAATTAGGATTTGGAAGTGACATAAACAAGTTGGTTAATAAAGGAAGTAACAGTGACTTTACTACAGCTATTTTAGTTCACTTTAGCGAGTATATTATATACATGTAAGAACACCGTAGGGAACGTGTTACAGTATCGCGTTTTTCGGTTACAGTATAGAATTTTCAAGATGGAGGTTTATTTATGGGAAGAGAGGTAGGTGATTTTTATTCAGGTCCATACTACTAGTACTTTAGTTTCTAAAAGATATTTTTGTGCTTTGCTTGTAAGGAACAGAATCCGGTATCTAGTCATATATTTCTTCAGATCCTTCACCGCAGATTTATCTCTATATTGTCTCATGTGCTGATTTGACGGTTGGAAAATTTGAATGGAGAGACCAACGCATTTTTCTCCCATTCCGACATTATTTAAGCATGCCTAGATAAAGTAAATCTACAAAACGTTAGTCCTTTGTGTTTAGAAACATTTATAAAAGTAAATGACCAGTTGACCCTATTTTCCTGTTGGTAAAATGCATTTGAAAAAATAAACAATGTTACAGTATAGAGCGAGGTTATTTGTTCCCTCCCGAAAAATTTCGGCGGAGGATATAGAAATAGTCTCCGTCCGTCCGACCTTCCGTCCGTCCTTCCGTCCGACATTTTTGTCCTGAGCATATCTCTAAAAGTATTTGAGTTATCAACTTGAAACTTCATAGGTGGATAGACCTCATTGAGGAGGAGTGCAGTGCACAAGAAGGATAACTCTACCTTGCATGATTTTTGAGTTATTGCCCTTTGGTATTTTTCAAAATTGATTTTTGTCCAGAGCATAACTCCAAAAGCCCATGAGATATTAACATGAAACTTCATAGGTGCATAGATCTCACTCAGGAGGTGTGCAGTGCGTAAGAATGATAACTCTACCTTTCATAATTTTTGAGTTATTTTTTTTTTTTTTTTTTTGGAACCACGTTTAAGGCCCGTTTATTTAATAAAAAATAATACAATACAAGTAAACAAACCATGATAACTTTAGCATTTTCATTGACATGAAAATAATTTAAAAAAAATTATTTTGTTATGTTTTTGGTTAGAATATATAAGACATTTTAAAAAGTTAAGAGGTTCATTTATTTATCCAATTACACAAGAAAAGGGGCAAAAGGTTGAAAAGTAAATAAAAAGTAAATAAACTGCTTTAGTAGCATTTTTTCTGCATGTACTATTTAGAAATCAAACAATTCAATTAGATTTTTCCAGCAATTTTCAAATTCTTCTAGTGAATCATTTTGTAACGCAACAAATCTTTCAATTTTTAATCTGTTTAAAAATTTTCTTTTGAAGATACTTATATCTGGAGTTTGTTTTTTTAATTTACTGGTATAAATGTAATATTTTGAAAAAGAGAAAAATATACGATGTTTTCTTATCTTTAGCATGAAAGAAAGATGTGAAATTATCATACGTAACATTTATTGCTATTTCATTAAGCCATTTGAATAAATTATTCCAGAATATTTGTACTGTTTGGCAAGTCCCAAAATAGGTGTTCTATACTTTCAACATCCATACAGCAAAAATCACAGAGACTAGATTCGGTTAATTTACATTGAAGGAGAAATTTGTTTGTTGCAATATTCCTGTGTAAAAAATTATATTGAAAGTTTTGTAAAATATTATCTTTGCAATAAACAAAAACGTTTTCGTAAATATTTTGCCATTGAAATTCTTTTTGAGGAAATCGTTCTTCCCATTTTATTTGCGATTTTGTTTTTTTATTTTTACAGAGTCTTATTTGTTTTTGAATCTGTGTTAACTTGTTACTAATATTGGACGTGTTTGTTTTTTCTATGATATCAAAAGTGCTTATTTCTTTAGGCGTTGAAGTTTGATTAATTTGTTGTAGTTTACGTTTCCATTCTTTGGGTATTGATGAAATTAATTTATAAAAGTTAAATATTTCTGTATTAGGAATGTCAAAAGTAAGTTTCAGCTGTCAAAGGTTTTTAAATTGTTTTGTTTCAGTGTTAAAAATATCCTTTATTCTATTGATATTTCGACATTTCCATTTTGGAAAAAGAATTAAAGATCCATTATTTTTTATGTGTGAATTCTGCCATATTATTTGGTCTAATAGATTTTGTGGATTTTTATTAAAATTTATTTTACTCCATGACAGTAGTAATTTTTTTAAGAATGTATTTTCAATTTTAAGTTTCTGTATATCATATGTGTTTAAATTACTTTTAAATATGTCGATTCCACCTATTTTTTGTAAATTTTTCTTTATTATCTCTTTCCACAATCCATGGTTATTTTCATCAAATATTCTTTTGATCCAGCTTGATTAAATCGAGTTCATAAAAACCGGCAAGTCTATCATATTTAAGCCTCCATATTTAAAGTCTTGTATAATTACATCCCTTTTAACTTTGACTCTTTTTGAGTGCCATATAAATTCAAAACAATTTTGTGTAATTGTTTTCATAATTTCTTCTGGTGGACTCGGAAGAACAGATATTATTAAGGTTAGTTTTGAAATAATTAAGGATTTTAAAATTGATATATTGCCAATTGTTGTTAAACGTCTTGCCCTCCATCTATTAATGTCTGTTTTAAATTGGTTCAATTTATTCTCGTAATTTAGTAATAGAAAGAGCACCGAAACACGAGGCTATCTGATTTGAACGAGGGGGCGTAGCCCCCGAGTATTAATCAGATTGCCGAGTGTTTTGGTGTTCTTTCTCTTTTGTATCATAGTCAAACATAAAAGCACGTTCCCTGTTGTCACAATATGAAACCCCGGCAAAAATGAACCAATGAACGAACATCTGAATATGACATTTCTGTCGCTTTACCTTTCTCTGTCGTCACAATATGTAAACCCCAGCTAAAATGAACCAATCAATGGGCATGCTCTGGAGTGCGGGTAACTAATACCCGCACTCCAGTTAACGCACTGTGCATGTATATGTATACGATTTAACCCTGACACATTTTCAACAGAAAGGTCTCCAAACTATGACACAATTTTGGTTATTAAGTCACATTTTGAATGGAAAGTTATGCCTAATGTTTTTGCACATTCTGAGGTCCAAATTATATTTGAATATTTTTTTCTACAATAGATTAAATCATGATGATTTCTAAGTGAACCTATTCTGAGAACTGTACATTTTTTGTAATTAAGTTTAAGACCAGAAATAAAGGAAAATTGTTCAAATATGTTCAAAGTTTCTTCAAAGCTGCTTGATTTACCATTTAATATTATAGTCGCGTCGTCTGCAAACATGCTATTTTAACTTCTACATCAAAAATTTTAAAACCTTCAATATTCCTATTTTGTCTTATAGCTATTGACAATAGTTCAATTGCTAGGATAAATATATAAGGAGACAATGGACATCCTTGTCGTACTCCTCTTTTTATAGGGAATGACTCAGACAAAAAACCATTGTAAAGTATGCAACTCGTGGGTCTTTTGTAAATCAGTTCCATCCATGCTTATTGCCCTTTGTTTTTTTTATGCTATTTTGTCCAGAGCTTATCTGAAAAAGTATTTGAGGTATCAACTTGAAACTATATAGGTGGATGGATCTCATTGAGGAAGAGTGCAGTGCACAAGAATGATAACTATACCTTTAATAATTTTTGAGTTATTGCCCTTTGTTATTTTTCATACCTAATTTTTCACCTGAGTTGAGCATAACTCAAAAAGTGTTTGAGATATCAACATGAAATGTCATAGGTGGATAGATCTTATTGAGGAGGAATGTTGTGCGCAAGAATGATAACTCTTCCCTATACAATTTTTGAGTTATTGCCCTTTGTTTTTTTATGCTATTTTGTCCAGAGCTTATCTGAAAAAGTATTTGAGGTATCAACTTGAAACTTCAAAGGTGGATGGATCTCATTGAGGAGGAGTGCAGTGCTTAAGAATGATAACTCTACCCTGCATTATTTTTTAGTTATTGCCCTTTGTTATTTTTCAAAATTAATTTTTGTCCAGAGCATAACGCAAAAAGCCTTTGAGATATCAAAATGAAACTTCATAGGTGCATAAATCTCACTCAGGAGGTGTGCACTGCACAAGAATGATAACTCTACCTTTTATAATTGTTGTGTTATTGTCCTTTGTTCTTTTTCATACTTAATTTTTCAATTCAATTTTTTTCTCAAAAAGTATTTGAGGTATCAACTTGAAACTTCATAGGTGGATAGATTTTACTGAGGAGGGATGCAGCACACAATAATGATAACCTACCCTGCATTATTGTTCAGTACTTGCCCTTTGTTATTTTCAGCCATCAGTATTCACATAGGTTTCAAATCTGTTATCACTATAGCCATCAGTTTTCATTACCAAAAGACCTCTTAAAATGGAATTATTCCGCTCTACTACATATACATTCTTCCAATGAGCAAACACATTCGGCGGGGGATGGCCATGTTGACATGGCTCTTGTTTTGAAGGGTTACAGCATAGACCTAGCGTTTTTGATCCAATTTTGTTACAGTTTATACCCAGATTTCTGTTACAGTTTAGATACTTGCCAAATTTCAAACAAAGTTCGTGTTTCCATTATTTTTATGAAATAACTCATACCTTTATATTTAATACAGTCTTGAAAGGTTGTATTACTTTTTTCTTCAGCAGAAAAGTTATAGTTTGCAATTTTTCTTACTTTAAGTTTCAAATTGAGACTTTGCAGAATAAGTAATGTTCCAAGTAAGGACTGTTTTCACGACAACAACAGTAACTTTTATCGAATTGTATTGAGAGAAGAAAGATTATTGCTTGATTTCATTACACATTATAATAATGCCTTTTAGAAATAAAATAGAGAGAAAAAAGAATCCTTAACAGAAATCAAACACGGTAAACATGAAAATGTTGCAGGCTCAGTTTGATTAAACCTGTTCATGGACGGTAGTGGTAACTGCAAGCTACCGTCCACGCCACCTAGCACCGGCTTCAGCAGAATTCACATTAAACATGAACTGGTACACTTCAGATTTTTTTTAACATCTGCGGATGTGTTCATATGGCGGTTTTCATAAAACCTTCAATGTGACACGTTATTGCCATTCTATGAAAAGCGGCATATTACCCCCAGGTTAAAAATTGCGTGTGTCCTAAACGAGAATACAATAAGTGAAACTAAACAAAATGAAATTTTGAGAGGGGATCGGAGGTTATGAATCCTGCATACCATAGATAAGCTGTCAAAAGACACAATTAACAAGCAGGCATTGCCCTATGATTAAACAGTATTTAAGTGAGCAATACTGCAACCTTAAATTTTATTTTAAGTTGGAATTTCCAACTACCATAATGTATTTTGTAAGTATTTAAAAGGGTTTGTTACGTTTGGCTTTCTTGGATTTTAAGTTTCAACGACACTGAGGTCATGTGAAAACATTCCTGCTTTAGTGTAAAGAAAGACCCCAGATACCCTTTGTGAAACATTTCAGACACGAGCGGGCACCTGACTAGTACCACCGACCTTCCGTAAATTAGCTTGATAGATTTATCACATACAAAGAATCCAAAAAAAATAGAGAAAAACAGAATCCCTAAAGAAAGTCCAACACGCCAAAATTGAAAATGTTGCAGGCTCGGTTTGATTGAGCCTGTTCATGGACAGTACTGAAAAGTACATGTCGTGCTGAACGATCTTCAAGGATCGAAAATATAACATCACTAATTAAATGTACGGGGAGACTTTGTACAGCCGCCACACGGCACAAATAACACGGATGTGACAATTAAATAGAGAAAAACAGAATCCCAATGATTGGATTTCAACTACAGCAGTAAATGAAAGATGATTTGAGGTCGACAGCCTTATCCCGACTCTGTCGCTATTATGTACCTCCATCAGGCTCATTAGAGAAGATATTGTAATTGTCTGACCTTAATTTATACTCTTTAACTATCAATATTATTTTCTTTTCAGAAACATGAAAACTGCTATACAGGATGTCTGAAATAAAAAAAACGACTTTTAATTTAATAATGACAAAATAATCGTAACTTCAACAAAGAAGCATTCGAAATGACGCCATGATCATGATTTGATTTGAAATGCTTTTGGTTCGAGATGAAAAGCTAGGGTCTTTAAACATTGCCTTTTTTTCAAAATCTATGTTTTGGGTTTTCGTATCCCCGATTGCAACCGAAACCATTTGAACAACTTAATTGGTAGAAAGTCATGTAAATTTTATCATATTTAGTCAAGTAGTTACTGAGCGGATGAGATTGCACACACATGTGTATATATGATCAATACTTGAAGCATTTTTTCTGTTCATTAGCCAAAGGCAAGTTTTTGTTGATATTTGCTAATAAAAGTTGTTGTTGTTCTTGTATTATATCATTTACTTTTTTATTTATTTGTCAAGAGGATTAAAATCTGAAGAGATTGGTCAGCTTTTGATCTTGTTTACATTGTCATTTTAGAATCAAGAAACTAACTAAATTCCGGACCGGATAAAACGAGTACGCCCCCAGATACATTCAATTTAAACTTGGTGCTAGAAAACTATTGAAATAACAGTTACAAAATAGCTGAGCATTCTTTTTTAAAAGCAAAAAATGAAAATCCGCTTACATTTCAAAAATATGAATGTAAAAAACTTTCAAATGATATAAGAATCTAAAAAATCGATCCACAAATGAAAAAGTTATTAGAATTTAAAAATTCTAGTGCTATATAATGCATATAAATATTGGTTCTTCTTGCCAAATCTGCTAAATTCTGGTAGCAGGTGCTTGTGATGTCATCAGTCAACTTGCCAATATGTCCTTTGCTATTTTTAGAAACACACGCGTAATACCCATGTCTATTTTAGTATCGCGCTGGAATTCCATAACGTGTATTTGTAATTAGAAATTACGATCTTGGACAGAATGGCGTAGGAAGGATGATTGTTTGAAATAATAAAGGTATTTACAATCCTTACTTACTCATTTTATGTCATTTTGCAGTGTCAACAGGTTTTTGTTCATTATTTAAAAATACTGTACAGTACAAAGGGGGGTTGTAACGGTGCCTGGACTCTATATTTGGGTCATTTGTGACCAAAACTAGGTCCAGACCCAAAAAACAGGCACCGTTACAACCCCCTTTGGTACAGTACATGGACCTTGAAAAATCTCCAGTGACTGAGTCATGCCAGAGAGATATACCTCCCTGGCTAAATCTGAACATTTTGCAATGTTCATAGCAACATCATATGATGTATAATGCATAGAAGTTATATCTATTTAACCATCATCGGACTGAATGTTATTATGAATGTCGTCAAAAGTTATTTAAAATTAATTTATTTATGAAAAAAGTATAAAATTCTAAAAGGCCCTATGATATGACTAATATTTGGGTTTTCAATTTTTGTGATTTCTTTGGAGTAGAGCAGATATTAATCAAATATCTTTGTCTAAGTTTGTTAAGGTATTTTTGCTTGCTTTAATGAGATCTATACATTAAGGCACAATTAAGTGATATATACAATTCTAACTATTAAAGATGTCATATGAATTATACAAGAGCCATGTCAAAAGGTAGAGTTATCATTCTTGTGCACTGCACACCTTCTGAGTTAGATCTATACACCTATGAAGTTTCATGATGATATCTCAAAGGCCTTTTGAGTTATGCTCTGGACAAAAATTAATTTTGAAAAATAACAAAGGGCAATAACTCAAAAATTATGCAGGGTAGAGTTATCATTCTTGTGCACTGCACTCTTCCTCAATGAGATCCATCCACCTATGAAGTTTCAAGTTGATACCTCAAATACTTTTTGAGATAAGCTCCGGACAAAATTGTATGAAAAAGAACAAAGGGCAATAACTCAAAAATTGTACAGGGAAGAGTTATCATTCTTGTGCACAGCATTCTTCCTCAATAAAATCTATCCATCTATGACATTTCATGTTGCCATCTCAAAACACTTTTGAGTTATGCTCCACTCGGGTGAAAAATTAGGTATGAAAAATAACAAAGGGCAATAACTCTAAGATTATGAAAGGTAGAGTTATCATTCTTGTGCACTGCACACCTCCTGAGTGAGTTCTATGCACCTATGAAGTTTCATTTTGATATCTCATGGGCTTTTGGAGTTATGCTCTGGACAAAAATTAATTTTGAAAAATAACAAAGGGCAATAACTCAAAAATTATGCAGGGTAGAGTTATCATTCTTGTGCACTGCACTCCTCCTCAATGAGATCCATCCACCTATGAAGTTTCAAGTTTATTACTCAAATACTTTTAAAGATATGCTCCGGACAAAAATGTCAGAAGGAAGGTCGGACGGACGGTTGAGACTATTTCTATATCCCCCGCAGTTTTTTCGGCGGGGGATAATAATGTGCTATTGTATATTGGAATATTGGGCAAGTTTTGTCCAAAGGCTAAATATCCCAAAGGGTAACCTACATTTTAACAAGAAACAAACAAACACAAATTAAATGAGCACACTTTTTAAGTTCATATATAGGACTTAATTAATTCATGTTGCAGTCAAGGATACTAACCTTGAATGACCTTCAAAGATAGACATTTCAAAATTGTACATGTTATCTGAAAATAAACTAGGTCTTCTGCATGGTGAATATATAGGAGCAAATCATTTAGTTTTATCACAAACTTCAAATGACAATTTAAGACCATTGTTTTATTACTAGGCATATGTACCTTTAACGAAAAGTTTACAACCTTTAATTTTTTTCTTTTTATATATCTTGTTTAATAATTTCTGAATTTGTTTTTTTGGGGGCTACCGATCGTTATATTTTCAAAATGGTGCCGTTTACCCTGTTGGTAACTTGTGTTACCAAGACAACCCATCATAAACATTAGATCATTCTTGTCAGCCTTGGCAATTGAAATAGTGCCAATAGGCCCAGGTTTACTGAACTACTTGCAAATACTTGTTGACATGACTTCAATTTTACCATGACTGTGTAACACAAGACGCCAAAAGTATCTACTATGTAGTCGTTCGTAAAGCGTTACGGACATTTGACAAGCTCCCTCTTTGTATATGATTCTGTAATAGTTTTACTTTTCAGTCTATTCAACACTGTTGTACAGCATTCACCGGAAACAGTCCCTAAAATTTTGCTAAATGCAGCTTGAGTTGTTGGGTGATCACTCAAATACAAGTATAGAGGGAAATCTGTATTTTATATTAAAAACGGATTTTGATACAGATAATGCGTTTCGACTTGATTTAGTGGTAAATATCAAAATTGTTCGCATATGTCAACAAATACCTTACAATTTATTGCCAATTTAACAAAAAATATTCAATTTGCAGAAAAAGCAAACATTTCTCTAAAACCAGACATATTCAACTTCACAGAATTGTTTAGTGTAACTGTAAACTGTAGTTCTTTTTTTCGATTTGGAACTGGTGCCAGAATTGACAATTGAAGAATAATGTAAGATTTATGTCATTCATAATAAAAATATTAACATAATTATTTAGATGGAGTTTTGCCTTTCGTACTCCCGGTTGATGTAAACCTGACTTTTTGATCATGGTGTAGACCAGATAAGGCCAGAAAACGAAATAGCTTGCAACTGAAGCCCGCTCTAATACAAGCAACTTCCAAGGTTATGCAAAGTGTTTGATAAAACGGCTTATAAACTCACGAAGATCCAATATTCTATGGAAAGCTTATATTTTTCCCCGTAGACTGGTGAATATCCCAAAGAAATTGGTACAGAAATGAAATATTTACGGCTATTTTCTGTTCCGAATCGAGCAACATTTGTCTTGGAAATGATGCCGAAAATGACGTCAATGTCACGTGGTATTGCCACACTGTGTACATAAACTCATCAAAAAGAAATATATAATACACGGAAACCGTGCTAATGTGGGTCCATTTATGTATACATGTATCTATAGATGTCCTATATTATTTCATTGCACAGAGTTCGTAATTGAGAATCCACAGGAACAAAAATTACCAATTTAATGTCTTCATAAACTAACGTTTGATTATAAAATGAAATAAAGATAAATGTACAGTACTGTATATGTCTTTAAAACTGATGAATGAATAAAATTAGTACTGTACTGTACGTAGGGGTCGCCGAATGTATGTAGAATGATTGTACAGTAGTGAACGAATTGAATAAAATCATATTATACGCCGCGTTTTATGTGATAATACTGTAAATAGACGTACTTAATTGTTCAATCAGAGACATATAGATATAGAGGATATTGAATGAGTGTAAGTTCAATACTGAATTTATTGCACGAGTTGAATAAAATTATATTATGCGAGCCTCTGGCGAGCATAATATTATTTTATTCAACGAGTCCAATAAATTCAGTATTGAACTTACACGAATTTAATATTCTATTTATCACATACCAAAAATAAATACAGTTTAAAGTGAAATAAGAGTCATTTTTCATTGACGCGCCTATAGTATAACGCCAACATTTAGCGCGTCTTTACACTATGTTTGTATCACATCAAAATATATGCACAGCCGTGCAATACCATATTTACGGAGTCGCAAAATCGGCACGGGTGTGTGATAAAACATTTATCTATGTCTCTGGTTCAATATATTATAATTTATTATATAAGGGGAGCAGTGGCCTAGTGGTTAAGGTGTCTGCCTCTCAACCCAGAGATCATGGGTTCGAGCCCTACACGGGTCACGACCATGTTTCTTCATATGACACCAGTACTGGTTGGTTCCAGGAAGCGGAGTCGAAAGTGATTGATATAAGTTGCAAGAACTTGTTTCGCAATCGAGCTAAAATAAATATGTTTTAAACCAATTCATTAATTAATGACATTTGCGTCATAACTTATATAATTATAACAAAATATTGATGAAAAAAAACCACTTTATATAAACCATGTCTACTTTGCCTTTAATCACTATGTAACAGAAGATCCACGAAACAACTTTCGCACCTCTTCATAAATTAAGTTCGCAGACGAAATCACCATAATTCCAGGGGGGGACCAGTCTGGAAAGCGACTGGAAAGTGTGTTTTGTTCAGAAGATGTATGTAAAACTATATTGTCATTTAATTGCATAATGTAGATAAAAAGAAAGTGTCAGATTTCAGTGTTTGTCTGTGTATTCCTTATCTTGCTTAATTGATTGTGATGTGAACAGTCTCAGACTCGAGGTCACTGTACAGGACGTCTCGGCCCCATACCAAATCGGCACCAGTGGAAAAATCGGCCCCTGGACGTTTCGGCCCTTTTCCGCGAGACGATTCGGCCCTACTATATAGTACAGACAATTAATTAACAACAATTAATTTAATTACAATTAAACAATTATGACACTTTAATTCTTTAAATTATTTTTTTATTATCTTTTAATCCATTCAGATATACATTTAATGTCTTTAAAGGTGTAACAAACAATAAAGGCAGGTTAATACTTAATTTATAAAACAAACCACTAACACTTCTGGTTTAAGAAAGTTAATTACAATTATTCCTTAGAAAAGATAATCTTTTGATCTTAAGTAAACTATACATATTTTTTTTCAAGGTGTAACTAATTAACTGTTTATAGCTTTATGTAAGTAATATCAGAGAAAACTTCTAAAGATTTTTTAAAAAACCAAAAAACGGTTTGCTATAATCTCCTGATAATATTTTTAATTATTATTGTTATTAGATAATGATAGATGCTAGATGTTATAAAAGTGATTGAAAGTTTGAAACCAAATTATCAAATAATGCTTATAATGTACCTGCTATATATTTTTTAATTAGTTTAATCAAACAATGTTGACAGTGACAAAAGAATTATAGATATTATGGCTTCTGTTTTCTTTTCATTGTAAAATTACATGACCAAATGTTTCGATTTTCACGTGCCTTACCTGATAATTAAATGTGTTAGATTTTAAATATCAAGGAAATGATTACGAGTAGTAATTTATTGTGAGATATCAGATATTTATAAACATTGAAGTTAACATTAAATGCAACAAGTATCTAATCGTTGATGGTTTTGGTAAAGATTTAATCTTACGTAAAATATATAAGAGGTATCGTAAACCTTTTAAGGTACTTGGAAATTGGAGTTCGACTTCATGAAAATTGTCATTTATGATTATTATAACTATAAAATTTTAATATACAGGTTTAAAACACAGTACTTATTCTGGGGCCGATTTGGTAAAGGGCAGAAACATCTGGGGCCGAAACGTCTTGGGTAATTTGGGGCCGATATGTCTTTGGGCCGAAACGTCACAAAAATCTTCCAATGAAAGCCAATAAAGGCAAATTCCCAAATTATTTGGAGTGTTTCTTCCAGCTCCAATTTTTGGGGGATCATTTCTGACCCCCTGTATCAGGTTATAGGGGTCACTTGAAATTTTTGCGGGTCATGCAAAACCATTTATTTTATCAACCAAGAAATACATACCACAAATTTATTAGCCTCTTCCTATAATTCATTCAGCCATTGAAAAATAATAGATGAATGGAAAAGAAAATGTTGCATGAAAATATAAGGAAGTGGCCCGTACGGCTAGTCAAAATTTCTAGCCGTACGTAAAATTATATGGAATGCATATGTTATTTTATGACTTTAAACCGAGGATTTTAACCAAGAAACAGCAATTGTCTTCGTATGTTTACTTTTTAGAGATTAATCCGTCGCCATGTTGGCTACATTAATTACAGTAAAGAATTTTAAAAGTATGAATATCAATCTTTGTCATCTCCAGATGGCGAGAGAGAAGGGCGTTTAAAATTTGGTTGCAGTTGAAAAACATCAATTGAAATAGTTAAATACAAAATTGTGATAATAATCCTTTTTCAATAAGTTTAATTTTCAACACCTTTAAAAACGAAAATAATTGTTGTTGGGCTCTGATAATTGCGTCAATTACCGACTATCATTAGGGAAATTTTGCATGTTCCGTGAAACCGTTAACGCATTCTAAAATTCTATCGTCAGTCCCTGGATAGGCTTTAATTAATTAAGGCTAATTGATTGTGCTTTTATACTTCTACTGTATTTAAAAAAAAAAAATTGTTTTTGCTTTTCAACATTTTTTCAATGTTCTTTTTATTTATTTATTCCACTCAGATCATGTCGTTATGAAAAAGTGTCATTTGCCGTTATGATTATTTATTCGATTCATGTGCATAATTAACAAAAAAATGATTTAATAATTCCCTGTTCATCTTTCATACAAATAAAACAACAAATCATAATTATGAAAAGCATCAGCAGCATTGTAATTGTGAGCAATACAGGGGTATCATTTTACTCTTGTTCTGACTGTTTGAAGATATCAAGTTTAGCAAATGTTCACTACATATATTTATAATTTATGGTCTTGTATATTTTCAGATTTTGCAAAGATAGCAGTTTGGAATTTTAAAGTTAATGGATTATAGCTTTCTGATTGGTACTAACATGACGTAAGAGAAGAGTTATTTATTTTGAAAAAAATTAATGAACTTGTTTGCATTCACTTCAGAAGTACTTTACTTGTATCTCTTCATATTACATGTACATGTGAGGAAGCTGTTAGTATTATATTAGCTTACTGAAGGGGGGTTCAGTGGCCGAGTGGCAAAGGTTGTTGACATCAAACCACTTGCCTCTAACTGCTGTAGGTTTGAGCCGCGCAAGTGTTTTCATATTCTTTCATGGAATATTGGTGGTTGTACTCTGGTGCCTGTTTGTGCATGAAATAACACACAGAAGGGCTATGGAGGTCTTTCTCCACTAGTAAAGCTGGAAAGTGACCATTTGACCTTAACTGTGTTGGTGCGACGTAAAACCCAATAAAAAAGAAATGTTAACTTACTGAAGGTTCATTATTAGTGAATCTACCTTAAATGCTCTCTCAAGCCTAAATGCTGCACATTAATTCTGTCTCAATTTAATATATGTACAGAAGTCACCATATGACATTGACCTATTTATACCATGTAATTTTGACTTCTTGTTTTAGCTTTGAGTAGTAAAACTATGGTTTTAGAACCATTTTTTAGCTCGACTATTCAATAAGAATAAGTAGAGCTATTGTAGTCACCCGAGCGTCGGCGTCAGCGTAACCACTAATGTTAAAGTTTTTGTAATAGTTCAAATATTTTCAAAGTCCATTGACATATGGCTTTGAAACTTTGCACACTTGTTCACCATCATGACCCCAACCTGTAGACTGGAGGAGGTAACTCTATCAAGCATTTTGACAGAATTATGCCCCTTTTTCGACTTAGAATTTACGTTAAAGTTTTTGTAATAGTTCAAATATTTTCAAAGTCCATTGACATATGGCTTTGAAACTTTGCACACTTGTTCACCATCATGAGCCCAACCTGTAGACAGGAGGAGGTAACTCTATCAAGCATTTTGACAGAATTATGCCCCTTTTTCAACTTATGCCCCTTTTTCAACTTAGAATTTACGTTAAAGTTTTTGTAATACCTCAAATATTTTCAAAGTCCATTGACATATGGCTTTGAAACTTTGCACACTTGTTCACCATCATGACACCAACCTGCAGACTGGAGGAGGTAACTCTATCAAGCATTTGGACAGAATTATGCCCTTTTTTCGACTTAGAATTTACGTTAAAGTTTTTGTAATAGTTCAAATATTTTCAAAGTCCATTGACATATGGCTTGAAACTTTGCACACTTGTTCACCATCATGACCCCAACCTGTTAACAGGAGGTAACTTTATCAAGCATTTTTTGTTACTATCAAGCACTAAGAATAGTCGAGTGCTGCTGTCCTACCGACAGCTCTTGTTTTGGAATTGACCTTAACTGTGATGGAATTGTCCTAGACTGTGATGGAATTGACCTGGACTGTGATACCAAGCATTCACATCTTGTCAAGAAGGTCAGAAGTTCAATCCCTGGCCATAGTTGTTCAAAATTGAATAAATTTATCCAAAGCAAAATAATTTTGCCACTCATTATTCAACATAGGATCTAAATTCTTTGAGTTTGCAATATTTCTTTTGAAAGTCTAGATACATGTACATGTAAGAATTTTTTTTTTTTTTATAGTACATATACTAGAACTGTTTATTTATAATTATATATTATGTGTATACATGTATTGTTTTAATATTTTAATTGTTCCATTAATATGACATGTTTGTTCAAAATGAAATTTAATAAAGTGATGTTATCTTTATATAGGTCTTTATATAGGTCTGCTATGTTTGGGAAACAGAGGTTATCTTGTAATCTCAATGTGGATGATGGTTTCGGAAAGCCGGGAAGTCTGAGCATACAGAAAAAGTCAGAGGTATATTGAGGCTTGAACTTATTTAGTCTAAATTTTAGAAAGTTGTCAGTTCTCCCTCCAACTAACATATATGTTTTAAAGATTTTATAAGGTTATTACAAATTCATATTACTACCAACTTCCTTTATTAGAGAAAAAAATTACGTCAGACATGTAAATCAACTGCTGTTAGATGTGTATACATGTATATAGATATATACAATATCAATGTCATGATTATCCAATGAAATTTGATGTTACAAACCAACAGTATTATAAAGGGAGAAAGTGGAGACTTCAGAGATATTAAAATCAATGTTTCAATTACTAGTGCTTATACACTTGGCATGCTAAAGAACTAGGAGAAGCTTTTGACTTTTGGGCATGTTTCCGAATCTTACATCTAAAATCGTGACAGTTATCTCAGCCAAGCACTTTTCAGATTAATGATCTTTTTTTTCTATATTGCTTTTATTTAACTTTCCATCTTTGAGAAAAATGGAGTGCAATGTCATCTGACATATCTTGCTTATGTCCCATGATTTACAACCATTTCTGCCAGGCGTGTTGTTTTGTTGTGTTTTGAATTTATAATTTAGATAAATGGGCCGCGTCACGACAAAACCAACATGATAGGTTTGCGACCAGCATGGATCCAGACCAGCCTGCGCATCTGTGCAGTCTGATCAGGATCTATGCTGTTTGCTATAAGTTTCTCTACCTGTATTAAGGTTTGTAAGCGAACCCATTATGTTGGTTTTGTCGTGACACGGCTCAAATAAAGTCAGTCAGCTGTTTATTTTCTTTAAAATTCATCATGTTAATAGAATATTACAATATACATTCACTGATTGGAGCACTTTAATATTAGAGGTATTAAACAATACATGGTGATATACATGTACTTTGTTAATTGCGTAGTAACATCAGATAATAAGTAGTGTGGTACAGATCCCTAAAATACCTTGTTTTATCAAATTTTTCAGCTTTTGTTTCTTGATTTGCAGAATGAAAGCATGCTCTTGGTTGTACATGATTTTTGTGTGCATGCTGCATTGAGCTATTACGTTTTAGCTTACATGATAGTGCAGTTTGAGTATGCCAAACTTCAGGCTGTGATCACTGCCATTGCATGCATGAAAATACCGGAGGGTGAAGATGTAGATGAAATCATTTCAAAAAGGTAAAGAAGCATTGTCTATTATATTGGTATAATGTTTGTAAAGTTGGATAACCTTGCCAGTTATTCAAAATCACCTCCAGGTTGAAAGTAGTGCTTCCAAGTAACTTTTGATGACAACAAAAAAAGAGTAGTTCATCTTTGTGTATGTATTTGAATCTGTCTCTGTCATCAAATACTGTAAAATCATTATTATTCGTGGGGCACGAATTTTCGTGGTTTTCGTGGGTAGGTCAATCCACAAATTTAAGATCCATCGAAACTTTATCCCTAGAATTACTTCTAACCATGTCTCTATTCTTTACATGCATCAACGCTTTTTCCGACCGATTATTGTGTTATGATGGTAAACAGATAATCAAGTAAGTAAAAGATTAAATCTAAAAATAGTTTAGGTTTGCAATATTTAAGAAACTTGGAAAGAAAAGACGATTATATGTCCTTGATTTGCTGTCACAAATGTCTGTCGTATATACACATCAAGAGACTGCTCGATTGTTGTGGGCTACTCGATTGTGTTACCCAGAATACTTTACATAATCGAGTAAATACGGGAAACCAGTGCAATAATAGCGCTAATGAAAATTGCCAGCTTGCTCTTATTAATTGCTTATAGAATTAAAGAAATCTTTGATATTAATGTCGTAAGTTAAGTACACTATACAATAAAAAAACCAATCGCTAAAACGGATGAATTGTCGTCTTTAAAAGATCAAGTTTAAATGAATTTTAATCTGTATTTGTTCGACTGCTATTCCGTAAACATCAAACACGCTGCCGACGTCTAGATCCGCACAACCCCGTGTTATTTACTCATATTAATTAATATATATGCATGTAAATTTACACAGTCGATGTGATGTTGCATGTAGTAACTGTCAAATATGGTAAGACCAATTCAGGGTGTAAACTTTTTAAACTCGCTTGTTAAAAACGTGTCAGGGGTCGTATAAATTATGCAATGTTTACATCGGCGAATCACAGGGGCAGTGTGTACAGTAGAGCTGCATATCATGTCACAAAAATGTGTTAATTGCAGTCAATTATCGGCAGTAACTACTATCTTTATGTTATGCCCAGAGGCAAGGATTAGATTATTGACAAGCGCTGTGTGAAACGTCAAGATATGTACATGCGGTTAGTAAAAATACGCGGCGATTTAGTGAGATTATTTTTTCTTTAGGTTATTTATTTATTTTTTTTACAAGAAAATGAAAATCCACGAATTTAAGAACCCACGAAAATGCCCGTTTTGATAAAACCACGAAAT
The DNA here is from genome assembly GCF_026571515.1 of Ruditapes philippinarum. Lineage (NCBI taxonomy): Eukaryota > Metazoa > Mollusca > Bivalvia > Venerida > Veneridae > Ruditapes > Ruditapes philippinarum. The sequence goes on from NW_026858185.1 coordinate 79,309, forward strand.
TTCATGCCCACGAATATAAGTGAATTCGCAGTAGCAATGAAATGCCATCAATAACAAATGACTCTGTCAAGTTATATAATTTTTCTTTCCATAACTGAATGAATTGGTACACCTGTTTTGAAAATTTGTTATATTGACAAGATTCTGGGCTGCTGGCATTAATTTGTGTTTACCAAAAGCGTTCTTGTTATAAAGTGAATGTTACATGTAAATTCTGATGGATATTTACAGAAATTTCCTTGAGCCAAGTTAGTAATTTATCATACATGCAAAGTAGATTATAAAAGTAAAAGGAATTATGGTAAAATGTTATTCATCTGTTCACTGTCTTTTCAATTATTAAGTATGAATTTTGAGGGTATATACTCATTTAACATTGTGGTAAAAGAACTATATCGGTAATATTGTCTACTTATATTTCTTGGCAAGCTTATTTTGAAGGTAACTAGGAATTTTCTAAATCCAAAATTATTAATAATAAGCACTACTTTATATTTTGAATTGGTTTATGGGCACCAGTTATAAAAGTTATTTATGTTTGATAATATACAATGTACAGTATATCTATCTTAAAATGTTCACCTATTTACTATGTATTAAGATGTTTAAGCATTTATTTCCAGTTTATCGTCCAGTACACATGTGTATTATATAACTTCTTTTACTCAACTTTACAGCATTTGTTTTTAATAAAGCATATATAAGTCTGCCCTTCACGCTTATTAGAGCGTTAATTTGGAGGGAGGATATACTGGAATCACTTTGTTGCCTCAGACAGTCAATCTCTATTGTGTCCACTATACAAATCCAATACCCCTTGAAGGATTTGAATTTTTCTTCAAACTTGATTCAGATGTTCACCTTATGTGTGCAAAACCCATGTCACAACTTACCTGGTCATGGTCACATTGAAGGTCAAATATTGGACAATTTCTTGTCTGCTCTATAAATCCTTTTATAAATATACCTTTTGAAGATTTTTTTTCAAACTTAGCTCAAATAAGGCTTTGAACAGAACCCTTGCCACTGCTAAGCAGAACCTGTCATGGTTCAACTTTTAGGTCAAAGGTCAAATATCAGACAATTTCATGTCTGCTGTATAAATCCTGAACTCCTTGAACAATTGCCTTCAAACTTTACTCAGATATTTACCTGAACAAAGTGATCTGCAGAATCCTTGTCTCTGCTCAGCTGGATCAAGGTCAAGGTCACCCTTGAAGGTAAAGTGTCAGACAATTTCATGTCTGCTCTAAATCCTTTACCAGCAAGAAAAATTTTCTTGGCTCAAATGGGCTGTTCAATAAAGTAATGTGCAGAATTCATGCTGACTTTATGGTGGCTTGAGATCAAGGTCACCCTTGAAGGTCAAAATTCGAACATTTTATGTCTGCACCATAAATTCCAGGGCTCATCCGGAAGGGCGATTCAGGCGAAAACTTCGCCGTGTATATTCCAATTTCGCTCTTCCGATTGATCAAAGAGAAGTCGACATCGCCGATAAAATCTTAATTCCAAATAGTAATTACTTAGCGATGTAAAGAGCAGAGATTGTATCCGCCCATATGACGACCGCTAATTATCATTATCCAATCAGAGCGTCGCTTTATACTACCCTTCTACCTGTAAGCGAAGCGATAGACCGCCTACTCTAAACAGTAAATAATGAGAGCATCGGCCCTAAACGGTATAATTGTGTGATAGTTTGCGAGTTTAATACGGGATTTGGCGATAATTATCCCCCGCCGATGGAATCGGGAGGGGGATATAGTTTTGGCGTTGTCCGTCCGTCCTTCCGTCCTTCCGTCCGTCCGTCCGTCCATCCGTCCGTCCATCCGTCCGTCCGAATTTCGTTTCCGGAGTAGTTCTCTGCAACTAATGGCTGGAATTCAACAAAACTTTATGGGAATGTTGATCAGCATGTGAAGTTGTGCACCTGGGTATTTTCGTTTGGATATTTTTAGTATTTTTAGAGTTATTGCCCTTGACTTAGTAAAACGTCCGAATTTCGTTTCCGGAGTAGTTCTCTGCAACTAATGGCTGGAATTCAACGAAACTTTATGGGAATGTTCATCAGCATGTGAAGTTGTGCACCTGGGTATTTTCTTCTGGATATTTTTAGTATTTTTAGAGTTATTGCCCTTGACTTAGTAAAATTTTGTAATTTTCAACTTGTGTCGCATGTAACTCAAAAAGTATTTGACCTAGAGTCATGAAACTTTACAGAAATGTTGATCAGTATGTGAAGTTGTGCACCTGGGTATTTTCGTCTGGATTAATTTAGTATTTTTAGAGTTATTGCCCTTGACTTAGTAAAATTTTGCAATTTTCAACTTGTGTCACATGTAACTCAAAAAGGATTTGCCATAGAGTCATAAAACTTTACAGGAATATTGATCAGCATGTGTAGTTGTGCACCTGGGTATTTTCGTCTGGATTTATTTAGTATTTTTAGAGTTATTGCCCTTGACTTAGAAAATGTTTGCAATTTTCAACTTGTGTCGCATGTAACTCAAAAAGGATTTGACATAGAGTCATTTAACCTTATTGGAAAGTTGCTCAGCATATTTAGTTTGTTCCTGGGGTTTCGCTTGTGGATTTATCCAGTATTTGTAGAGTTATTTCCCTTGACTTAGTAAAAACTGTTTCATTATGTTGTTATTTGATCCTTGAGTGCTTGAGTTAGAATCAACCAACTTTACAGGAATAATGATCAACATCACTAAATTACGAATAATGAAGTCAGGAGATTAAGATGTTTTTACATCTAGGTGAGCTATTGTGATCCCCCACCGTCCGTCGTCATGCGTCGTCAGCAATTTCTTTAAACAACATCTCCTCAGAAACAAATGACTGCACAGCAACCAAACTTTACAGGAATGATCCTAGGGTGGTCCCCTGCCAAAGTTGATCAAATGGTTCTGGTCTGTTGCATAGCCTTATGTCTTCAGTTGTTGTGTTAATAATAACCAGTACTCGGCGGGGGATATAAATTCAACGAATTTGCTTGTTATACATTGTTTTTCCCCGATTATCTAAACACGTGCAATCTTCCCTAATTGATATACACGATGCACTTCGATGGTGGGTTTTTAACCCGAGTAAAGGCGATGTGCAATGGATTTTTCACGGCTATCACAAAACTGTTAGTCAATTAAAAATAATCAATTTCATTAATGATCAGCGACCGGATTAAAAACTAAATCATAGTTTTGAATGATTTCAGTCTGTTAACATCAAATTTTTACTGTAAAATTGTTATGTCGCTCACGTCATGGCTACAGGGCGAAATGCCCAAACCTAGCAGTAAAATTACTGATTCTGATACACCTACAAAACCATTTCGCAAAAATCTTGCGATTGGTATGTTGTCGACAGTGGGGGTGTTTGGCATTGTTCTGTTTTTAGAAATGCCAAATTTGACACAGTTTACGCACATGGGCAAGACATCCCGGCTAAACTACATCTCGCTCGGTCGTATATCATGTAACGTATATAACAACAAAATTTGTCAAGAAGAAGAGTTCATATTGTTTCAATATACATATTTGTTGTAATGTCGTAAATATGACGCTCAGATTAAGATTTATCAATTTTTTTGTAAATTTCAAAAAGCATTATTTATAAAGATATTACCGAATTTAACATTTCATGAAAATAAAGGGAGGTAATTAGAAATTAATTTTCTACAATTTCTCAGTCAAATTTTTCAATAAGAAATGAATTTATGTAATTTTAGTGATCAAATATAATGTGCACAAATGTTTGCAGTACATATTTTACATATTCTTTGATGTTTGAAAATTGTTTTATAAGCATAATTATATGCATATAAATTTGACATAACAACATTCAGGACATTCAAAGAAATTTCTGTTACCAGAACAGAATAGAATAGATTTTATTAATCAATATCCAAGGTGACTTCATCTTCTAACAAAAGTGAGGAAAGAAAAAATATATAATTGATTTTATCATCACATCTTTTCTTACACATCATTTTCAACAAATGTACATGAAAATATATAAACACATATTTTGAGAAAGCTTAAAAATAGCTGATCAATAGATATCAAAAATAATTTTTTATATTCATATTTGCAGCTCAAAAACATTTAGATGCCATTGCCAGATCTACTACTAATTAATCTACTTTTAATTAATACCTACTATTAATTAATAAACTGGAGAAATATTATAAGTTATGTTAATTGTGTTTATATTATAGTTAAAGGATGTATAGCCATACATGTTAATGCATACACATTGGGTTGTTTCCCTTCTCCCTAATTTTCGCGAGGAAGTCACTTCTCCCTAAAATTTCCCCCCAGGATGAGCCCTGAATTCTATACTTTCATTTCTCTTTTTAAAACTTAACTCAAATGTTTTCTTTAAAAAATAATGATAAATTGCACAACATAAGATTTTTTGTCATAGAGATCAGGTGGGGGTATTCGTCACTTTTGTGGCAGCTCAATTTTTTTTTTTTTTTTTTTTTTCGGAACACTTGAAAAGGTTCTTGCATGCAACATTATTTCTCATTTAGTTTTACTTTCAACTTCAGGCATGAAATTGATTCATGATTGTAAGACACTGACACTCATAAACATGAACCTTTAAATTTAATGTATGTTATGTAATTATTGAATAATACTTTAACAGCAAGGGTTCCTTAAAAAATTCATGATTTAAGTTTATAAAGTCATATATCTGCTGTCAGAAGTTTGCAAAAACATAGTTATACCCCGGCACAACAAAGTTATAAGGGGAGTATACTGGAATCAGCTTGTTGTCCGGCCATCGGGCGTCCGCCGGTTTTTTCTTGTCCGCCCAATAACTTAAGATTCCTTTGACCCACAGTCTTCATATTTGGCATGGAGGTTAGTCATGACGAGTAGATGACCCCTATTGATTTTGAGGTCACCAGGACAAAGGTCAAGGTCACACGCTCAATAACTTAAGATTCCTTTGACCCACAGTCTTCATATTTGGCATGGAGGTTAGTCATGATTAGTAGGTGACCCCTTTTTATTTTAAGGTCACTGGGTCAAAGATCACGGTCACATGGACTTTGACTTCAAAAAGATTGTCCACCCATTAACTTTATATTCCTTTGACCCACAGTCTTCATAATTGGCATGGAGGTTGATCATGACTATTAGGTGACCCCTATTGATTTTGAGGGTCACTGGGTCAAAGGTCGACTAAAAAAAGCTTTTCCCCTCAATTGCTTAAGAATGCCGGTCCGCAGTTTATTGATTTTGACATTTTCACATTTGAAGCATGTAGAATACATAGCACTGGCTTAGTAACCTCAGATTTGGCAGGGACATTGTCCTTGAGCTCTAAATTGCCACTGTTGATTCTGACAAAGTGGTATGCGGGGGTATTCACGCCATGACAGTGGCAGTTCTAGTTTGAATTTGGAAAAGGAATTTTTAAAAAATACATGTATGAAAGAAAAGTGTATGCTTCCTTATGAATTAAAATTAGCATGCACTAAAACATTGCTAAATGATTAAAATCCTACTTAAAAATAGAAGCACAATATTTTGTCCAAGAACATTTTTATGACAGTTGACAGCTTTAATATTTGCATAAACATAAAGGAGCTTGGCTGAGGTCCAAAAGCCTAGAGGTCCAAAAGCCTAAAAACATTTTGCCACATTTTAATTGAACAATTTTGGAACTGGGAAATCTATATTATGGGGGAACACATATGTATATAGTGTGTACTTTTGATTTAACATTTGAAGTCAGATTTGTGCAGAATGTTGAAATAGACCCTTTGAATCTTTTGTGATGTTTTCATGTTAAATGAATGTTGGCATTCCTTTTTGCAGAGATATTGACGAAGAGGATTTATTGAACGGTCAGGAGATTACAACATACAATGATGACAGAGATCTGGTAAGCCTTTAGTTAGCAGTGTTATATTACTCACTTGTATCATAGTTTGGAGACTTTTTAGTTGAAAACATGTCGGAGTTAAATCGTATACATGTACAGTCTGTTAACTGGAGTGTAGGTATTAGTTATCCGCACTCCAGTGCATGCCCATCGCTTGGCTCATTTTTATGCCCCCACAATGTGGGAGCATATAGCGTTGCACTTGTCCGTCCGTCAGTCCGTCCGTACTTCCCGAAATCTTGTGAACGCAACTCCTCTTAAACCGGATGGCAGATTTTGCTTAAACTTACAGGGATGAACAACCTTAATGTGTTGATGGTAGTAAAGGAAGGAATTTTTGCTGCGACCAAATTTAACAGAATTATGGCCCTTTGTTGATTTTTTTACTATATACTATGTAGAAATTTTGTGAATTAATATTAATGCAGCTCCTCTTAAACTGGATGGCAGATTTTGCTTAAACTTCCAGGGATGAACAACTTTAATGTGTAGATGGTAGTAAAGGAAGGGATTTTTGCTGGGACCAAATTTAACAGAATTATGGCCCTTTGTTGATTTTTTCACTATATACTATGTAGAAATTTTGTGAACGCAACTCCTCTTAAATTTTACAGAATTATGGCCCTTTGTTGATTTTTAGTTTTCAACTTGTGGCACATGTAGTCCAAAAAATATTTGACCTAGAGTCATAAGATTGACAGAACAGTGGCGTGTGGGGGCATCCGTGTCCTATGGACACATTTCTAGTTTTTCTGGGGTTTCAGTATTGTGACCACAGAGAAATGGAAAGCAATAGAAATATCATAATTATTCAGATGCTCTTTCATTGGTTATTTTTTTCTGGGATGTCATATTGTAATAACAGGGAACATGTTTTTATTTTTAACTATGATACAAACGTAAAAAACATCAAAACATAAAGCAATCTGAATAATATTCCGGAGCTAGGCCGCCTCATACAAATCAGATAGCCTCGTGTTATGATGCTCTTCCTATTACTTCAGTAGCAATACAATTTTTAAATAAAACACGAAAAATAAGTTTTAAGTCACACTGTCAATATTATGGTCATATAGTGACCTTCAAGCTTTACTGCTGAAAAAGAACCTTGTGCCTGAAATAATGCACTAAGGAGCACCTGAGTAGAACCACCAATCTTCTGTAGGCTAGCTGGATAGAGAATGGGGCAAAGCATTTGAATCAAGGTATTTGGAAAAGAAAATCTGGCATATTTTAGAGGATAATAAATGGAAATTTGAATACATGCCCCAGAGACAATGAGTTGACTATGGGTAACTGCTCATTTTGGACTATTGTGCCCATGATTGTATAATCTTACATTTGTTATCATTTTATATGGACTTGCATTTTAAACTAGCTGCAGGAAATGTTTACCACAGAATTGCATTAAACATGAAATGACAACCCATGTATGATACTGTATTTATTAAGTCTCTACATTATCTGACAGTTGCAATGATAATATAACTGTTAAATCCGCAGAATATTTAAGAAAGTATGCATATGTGAAGTCATACATGCCATAATTTTTGGACAGCTTTCCGGGACACTTTTCATCGCGGCAATAATGGATGTGTAGGCAGTTGTGGAAAAGGGGGTGTCAATCGTATAACGTTATTAATTAGGACGACTTTCTCCTGAATTTTAATGATAAACAGTTAACTTACTAATTTTATAAGTAGTCTTTTAGGTTGACATAATTATCATTTAATAGTATTTCTTTATTTCATTTATTATTCCCTAAAAGCAAGTATGTTGTAAGTTATTATTTATTATAAACCCGGTGAATGGGCGCAGCCATGTTGTTCACCCGTTATATCTTAAAGTCATGATAATTACTACATGTCACGTAATACAATTCTTCCAGTCATAAAAACAAACACAGCCAGGTGATTTATTTGACACCTTTAATTTTTTATGTGATAGATATATTTACATTGTTTGTAATTATTAGACTTTCGGCAAGTTAGCGATTGATCTAAAAATAAATGATTATCGGGGATTAACGATAATTGTTAAGGGCCGTAAACCATTAATTAACCCGACCAATAAACGCTGCCGAATTCAACAGAGAATGTTAATTGCCGATGCATGAAGAAAGCTATTGCCGAGGGGAATCGATAGCCGATAATTGGGGGGGGCTGTATATTGTAAACTTGTGTCAACGTTCCTGTGTATTATGTGTACCAGGTCAGAATATGTTTTACGATCGAGAGGTGAAATGTGCGAGATTTGATGTAAGAAAATTTATGAAAATTTTTCAAAATATCATGATTTTTTTTCCGGGATCAAATCGATGTCCGGGACATCTCCGGGACAGACATCCGATTTCCGGGACAATCCCGGGCATCCGGGACGTTATGGCATGTATGGTGAAGTTATTTGTACCATAAGTAACATTTAAGAAATAAGTTAGAGTGATAAAAATGTTTTAATCATAAAAGTGTGAGTCAAGAAGTTTGAACTAAACTGATTGTAATTCTGCAAATGGGCCATAGGGAGTAGTAAAATGAAGCAATTTCATTTGTTTATATTCAGTTTGGAGATTTTTTTTTCTTTCTTCAGAGTGGTACATATTTCAATGATAGTAATATAGCCCAATTGTCCAGTATGGATGGTGGACTTCAAGATGATCTCACTATGGATGATCTCACAAATGATGATAATTATTTTAGGGATTCAAGGGACATCGATAAAACTATACGGTAATTTATAATATGGTTAAATATACATGATTTATGCTTACATGACTGAAACTTTAAATATACATGTATATTAAAAATGAAAACCTTTTTACTCTCCTTGAATATTGAATTTATCACATATATACATGATAAAATACTACATGTATGAAACGTGGATTTTCATTAGGTTTTTTTCATGTTTATTAATGTAATACCCCCTGGTGTCCGACCGTCTGTCTGTGTATCTGTCTATCCGTACGAACCCAGAGGAACTTGTTTGACTTAGAGAACAATGGGTAACAGTAAATTCTCTTTGATCCTATTCATTCCGTTTTTACTTGTGTGTCTTTTTTTAAGCCTTGTGTGACTAAAAATAGCCTAAAAGATCAAAGGAAAAGTCACATAAGTACCATGAGTACGTCCGTCTATCCGTCTGTCCGTTAACAATTTGGTTTTCGGAGCATAACTGAAGTTCCATTTGGCCCACAATATTCAAACGTCATAGGATGATTGTCCATATTGGGTAGAAGACCCCTATTGATTTTGGGGTCACAAGGTCAAAGGTCAAGGTCACTATTACCTTAAAACTGAAAACAGTTTCCGGAACATAACTTAAGTTCCATTTGGCCCACAGTGTTCAAACTTCATAGGATGATTGTCCATATTGGGTAGAAGATTTCTAATGATTTTGGGGTAACAAGGTCAAAGGTCAAGGTCACTATAACTTTAAAACTGAAAACAGTTTCCAGAGCATAACTTAAGTTCTGTTTGACCCACAATATTCAAACTTCATAGGATGATTGTTCATATTGGGTAGAAGACTAGATTTTGGGGTCACAAGGTCAAATTCTTGTTGTCATTAGTGGCTATTGTTTCAGTCTAAATATCCTGAAAGTTTGTCAGAAAGGTTGTTAAGTACAAATGTGAGTTACCTGGTGTCAAAACTAGGTCACACAGCCCAAATATGGTCAAATCTTTTTTACACTCTAGAGGTTACATATTAGCCAAAATATCCTGAAAATTTGTCAGAAGGGTTGTTTGGGTGATATATAGCTCAGTGCGAATATGTATCATCTTTCATCAAAATTTAAAGTTACACAGCTTAAAAACAAACCTTGTTTACAATTCAATCTCATTAGGATATGATTTTAACATTTTCAGCACAAATATCTTGGGAACATGTAAGAAGCGTTGATGTGGTGATTTAAACATGGTTGTCTGGGTTAAAAAACTAGGTCATACAGCCAAAATATGGAAAACTTTGTTTTAACACATTAGATGTTGAATTTAATTTTATTTTGATGATTTGTAGCACAAGATTGAGTGTGGGGTCACAAGGTCAAAGGTCAAGGTCACTATTACTTTAAAACTGAAAACAATTTACGGTTATAACTAAAGGTGTATTTGGCCCACAATATTCAAACTTAATGGGATGATTGTCCATAGACATCGGTTTAAAAACTGGGTGATAGCCTAAATATGGAAAAACTCTACCTGTAACATTTCCAGCCTACACCCCTTGTTATGGAAAATCCTAGGTAACACACTAGAGGCAATATTTTCAGACCAAATATCCTGGAAATTAGAAAGGTTGTATAAATGATTTCTTTGTTAAATTTGAATATGGGTCATCTGTGGTCAAAAACTAAGTGACAGAGCTCAAATATGGAAAAATTCTTGTTTACATCAAAATTTTTGCACTATTTCAGATGCATATATGAACTTTATGGTATCAGTTTTAGTTTTAGACACGATGTCAGCTTTTTATTCCTAGTTAACAACATTGATTGCTCTTTGTCATTAAGAACCTTAATCATCAGATGAGCGATATGAGGACCATCATGACACTCTTGTTTTAGTTGGGAGAGATTTAAGGATTTTTTTATCTTGTCTAAAGCATATAATATACGGGGAACCACCCTTTAAATGGCAGCCAAACGACATAATTATTGCTATGACACTGAAAAACATCTGTATCTTATTCAGCAACTCTTTTGTTTTTAGCTCGACTATTCGATAAGAATAAGTAGAGCTATTGTAGTCACCCGAGCGTCGGCATTGGTGTCCGCGTCGGCATAACCACTTATGTTAAAGTTTTTGTAATAGTTCAAATATTTTCAAAGTCCATTAACATATGGCTTTGAAACTTTGCACACTTGTTCACCATCATGACCCCAACCTGTAGACAGGAGGAGGTAACTGTATCAAGCATTTTGACAGAATTATGCCCCTTTTTAGCTCGACTATTCGATAAGAATAAGTAGAGCTATTGTAGTCACCCGAGCGTCGGCGTCTGCGTCGGCGTAACCACTTATGTTAAAGTTTTTGTAATAGTTCAAATATTTTCAAAGTCCATTGACATATGGCTTTGAAACTTTGCACACTTGTTCACCATCATTACCCCAACCTGTAAACAGGAGGAGGTAACTGTATCAAGCATTTTGACAGAATTATGCCCCTTTTTCGACTTAGAATTTACGTTAAAGTTTTTGTAATAGTTCAAATATTTTCAAAGTCCATTGACATATATATGCACACTTGTTCACCATCATTACCCCAACCTGTAAACATGAGGAGGTAACTGTATCAAGCATTTTGACAGAATTATGACCCTTTTTCGATTTAGAATTTACGTTAAAGTTTTTGTAATAGTTCAAATATTTTCAAAGTCCATTGATATAATTATGGCTTTGAAACTTTGCACACTTGTTCACCATCATTATCCCAACCTTTTAACAGGAGGAGGTAACTGTATCAAGCATTTTGACAGAATTATGCCCCTTTTTTGACTTAGAATTTACGTTAAAGTTTTTGTAATAGTTAAAATATTTTCAAAGTCCATTGACATATGGCTTTGAAACTTTGCACACTTGTTCACCATCATTACCCCAACCTGTAAACAGGAGGAGGTAGTTGTATCAAGCATTTTTCTTACTATCAAGCACTAAGAATAGTCGAGCGTTGCTGTCCTACCGACAGCTCTTGTTCAACTTAGAATTTACGTTAAAGTTTTTGTAATACCTCAAATATTTTCAAAGTCCATTGACATATGGCTTTGAAACTTTGCACACTTGTTCACCATCATGACCCCAAACTGTAAGCAGGGGGAGGTAGCTGTATCAAGCGTTTTGACAGAATTATGCCCCTTTTTTGACTTAGAATTTACGTTAAAGTTTTTGTAATACCTCAAATATTTTCAAAGTCCATTGACATATGGCTTTGAAAGAAAATGAAATTTTATACTGTTTGAGAGCTTAATAGGACTCTTTCCAAGGCCTATAACTGTAACATGGATTTAAAGAGAAAAAAATCCCTTTTGTTAACTTAGGAAATTTTACATTATCAAGGATTTCTTACTATCAAGCACTAAGAATAGTCGAGCGTTGCTGTCCTACCGACAGCTCTTGTTGGTAATGATAATGACAAGAAATTATGAATACCCAAATAATGAAAAGCACACTTTTTGGTTAAAAAAAATGCAAAATTTTGACAATGAAAATTTAAAGTGAGGTATTGTAGATGAAAGAAGTAATTTTATTGCTAAAAGAAAATTATACAAACTTGCAATGTGTTGAGAGATAGAGTTACTTTCCTGATTTTTGATATCTGTCTTTAAATCTATGTTTCTGTTCTGTTTTTTGCTGCAGGATGTTTTTGAATAAAGAGGAAACTGCCACTCCTGTTTACACCCCAAGTCTTTCAGCAAGAAAAAATGATCTCAGTTTATTTACATTAAGGTAGTGTATTTCTTTTTGAGTTATGCTTTTGTCAATAAGTGATGTGCAAGGGAATTGCATTAAAATTATCATTTATTCTTTCATGTTGATTGACTCAAGTATGTCTTAATATTGTTTTAACTTGTCATTTTATATTACAGTAATATAGTATATTTTTCTTTTTTGAAGAATTTTCGACACCATTCTTACATAATGCATTAACAACAGGTTTTAGTTTCTGGGTAATTTTGCTAAATTAAATCATAAGCAGAAAAATTGGTCTCAATGTGGATATTGCATAACAAGTTAACAGTGTTAGCTTGATTTTACATCCAAGATTTATTAGGTCTTCGCTATTGTTATTGCAAAAAGAGTGAAAAATACCCATGATATAGGTGTGAAAACAGTTTGTTACAAAGTCGACCTTTTTTCTTATTGGCATGGTATATCATTTTATTTTACAGTCCTATCACGTTTATAGATAGAACATATCATGTGAATCTGCTCAACATGGTAGCTTCTGGTAGTGAAGTTTCTGGTTGTGAAGTTTCTGGTTGTGAAGTTTCTGGTAGTGAAGTTTCTGGTTGTGAAGTTTCTGGTTGTAATTCATTCCAGGCATTGATAGGCTCAAGTGCATTAGGTAAGAAGCAGGAAAAAAAAAACAGAATAAAAATTAATTCTTTTATAGAATAATAGTCCTGTATATTAAAATATTATAGTTAACCATATATTAATGTTAGCTTTATTGTGATGACAAATAAACTTATAATGAACCACTTTCATTTGCCCTTCCTTGAACTAAACAGTATTGTTGTCATATGTTGAAACATGATTGTGACTCCAATAAAGTTCAAACCCGCAATCCCCTGGTTGAAAGACAGACACCTAAACCATTTACCCACTGCTTACAGTGGGTTGACTCCTGGCTGATTTCTTCTTAGAGATTTTTATCTAGAAATAAGCTGTTTGATACATGATGCTCAGCTTGAAGAATGTGTTTTAATTTTTATTACTTTAGGTATTTCTGGGAGTGAAATGAGGAAGCTATACAGCCCAGAAACTTTGTCAACAGTTCAAATGAAGTTTACTACAGAGGTGAGACTTTCATGAAGTATTATAATTCCATTGAAAATTTTCACTGTATTTTTTGGTGCGCCTTTAAAAAGGTGACATATAGGGGTTACTTTTGTCGGCGTTGTTGTCGGCGTCGGCGTCTCCTTAAGCTTGTCCGGAGCATAAGTCAGTCATTATAAGTCGGATTGACTTCAAACTTGGTATGCATGTTTCTTATAATGACCCGAAGTGCAGTGCACAAGAACTGGTACTCTGCATTTCTTATTTTTTGAGTTATTGCCCTTTGTTAATTTTCATACTTTATTTTTGTCCGGGCCATTTCTCCTAAAGTATAGAATCTATGGACTTGAAACTTCATAGGATGATAGATCTCATTAAGAAGAAGTGCAGTGCACAAGAACTGGTACTCTGCATTTGTTATTTTTTGAGTTATTGCCCTTTGTTAATTTTCATACTTTATTTTTGTCCAGGCCATTTCTCCTAAAGTATAAAAGCTATGGACTTGAAACTTCATAGGATGATAGATCTCATTAAGAAGAAGTGCAATGCACAAGAACTGGTACTCTGCATTTGTTATTTTTTGAGTTATTGCCCTTTGTTAATTTTCATACTTTATTTTTGTCCAGGCCATTTCTCCTAAAGTATAAAAGCTATGGACATGAAACTTTATGGGATGATAGATCTCATTAAGAAGAAGTGCAGTGCCCTAGAACTGGTACTCTGCATTTCTTATTTTTTTAGTTATTGCCCTTTGTTAATTTTCATACTTAATTTTTGTCCAGGCCATTTCTCATAAATTATAAAAGCTTTAGACTTGAAACTTAATAGGATGATAGATCTTATTGATAAGAAGTGCAGTGCACAGAAACTGCTGCTCTGCATTTCTTATTTTTTGAGTCATTGCCCTTTGTTGATTTTCAAATTTCTTTTTTGTCCTGGCCATTTCTCCTAAACTATATTGTTCACAAGGCGACACATCTGACTCAAGAGTTCTAGTTTCTAGAAATATGGGGTAAATTAACCTCGCAGTGTAACCATTACTGTGTCCATGTGACTTAAAACCCAACCAAAAACTCCCTGTCTATCTCCGCAAGGTCAGTTTGATAGTTTTATTTTGATGCCAAGATTGCTTGCAATATATCTAACTTGCAATACATAAACATTTACCAAGGATTTTACTGTTTGGAGGTCTGCAAATCAAGGGCTCTTCACTTGGGTTTTAATTTCTGAAGCTATCCAGCTACCGGTAGCTTTAAAAACATTGGTGGTAATACTCAAGTGCCTGCTCATGCCTGGGATAATGCATGGAGGTGTACCAGAGGTCGTCTTCTACCAGTAAATATTGAAATTCACTATGTATATGACCTTTTCGTGTCAGAATGAATTGAATCCCAACTGAAAAAAAAAAATAGATAACTAGGCATTGGATAAATCTTACCCAAATGTCCACACTTTTTCTGTAGAGAGAATTAAATTTGATTGGGGCATAAATGTTATCTGTTATTTAATTAAGCCCTGATTTATAGAATAATGTTGTATAAATATACTTGTTCACAACATGGTCGTATAAGAAATTTGTTTTCTTTTTCAGAAAGAACATGAAGACCTGTCGAATGAGAAAGTTAGCGCTGAAATAATGACCAAAACAGCCTATCAATCAAATGTTATACACCGTCCAGCATGTAACTTTGGTGCTACTAGTCTTTTTACTTGTATTAAGGTATGGTGAATCATATCCTATTTAGACAGCATTAAAGCATAGTGAATCATATCTATTTGCCGGAAGTACTGTTGCTGTTTTGATTATAGCTGCAGGGTAAAGGTTAATGTAGTAGTTATATTTTTACCACAGCCCACTCCCCCACTGGGTTAGGTTCAGCATTGTGCAAAAACTAAATGAAGGTGAATCTTTGTAGTATTTTCAAATTAACTGGTATGGTGATAGAAAAGAAAAGTCAGTCGGATGCATAAGTCACAATATCTTCAAGTCATAAGCAAGTCCCTTAAACTTTGACTTGTCCGTGTTTTACTGTATATAAAGTAATTGCTTGTTGTATATTATACACTAACATCATGAAAATCATATTGATTTGGTATTTGGTTTGTATTTTTTTGCAGAATTTAATGATAGTCCTATTGTGTTTTGGGATGGTTAACCTTACAGCAGGTGGCCCTGTGTTGGATAAGGGGAAAATGGATGACAAAGATGGAGGGGTTTATCTAAAATTCCCACTGTTAGAATCAAATTGGTGTCAAAACCCGGAGCAATCAACAGACACCTGCCCAAACAAAGATAGATTCATGGAATATAAGGTTACATTCTGTCAGTATAAGTGTCCTGATGGAGAAAAGGTCCTGTGCTTGGAAAGTGAAGTCGGAATGGTATTCTTCTGCATTCCAAAGGATATAAGATGTGTTAAAGGTATAACATGTAATTGACATTGAAAAAATTAACGTGTTAATATATAAGCCATTTTTAGCTTGACTATACAAAGTATATGGAGAGCTGACCAACTCGTGTCAGCGGTGGCGACCGCGTCCGTGTCCAGATTTTAGATTAAAGTTTTGGTGCAGTAAAATATTTTTCACTATAACTTTTTAGCTCACCTGTCACAAAGTGACAGGGTGAGCTTTTGTGAACGCTTTTCGTCCAGCGTCTGTCCGTCGTCTGTCCGTCCGTAAACTTTTACTTGAAATAACATCTCCTCATTAACCACTAAGCCAATTTCATCCAAACTTCACAGGAATGTTCCTTTGGTGGTCACCTTAAAAAATTGTTCAAAGAATTTAATTCCATGCAGAACTCTGGTTGCCAAAGAAAAAAACTTTTAATATCTTCTTTAAAAAAAACCCTAAGAGCTAGAGCTTACATATTTGGCATGAAACATCTTCTAGTGAGTGTCTACCAAGTTTGTTCAAATAAAAGCCCTGGGGTCAAAATTGGCCCCGCCCCAGGGGGTCATTGATTTTCCCTATATGCATATAATAAAAACTTTAAAAAATCTTCTTTTAAAGAACCCAAAGAGCTAGAGCTAAGATATTTAGCATGAAACATCTTCTAGTGAGTGTCTACAAAGTTTGTTCAAATAAAAGCCCAGGGGGTCAAAATTGGCCCGGCCCTGGGGGTCATTGATTTTCCTTACATGAACTTAAAAATTTTATTTGAAAAAACCCAAATAGCTAGAGTTTAGATATTAGGCAGGAAACATCTTCTAGTAAGTGGATACAAAATTTGTTCAAATAAAAGCCCTGGGGTCAAAACTGGCCTGCCCCAGACATTTGATAAGAATCCCTGTCCCCTAAATCAAGTTTTTGAGTAGAAAGTTACTTTGCTGATTCGTACCCCGGGCAGTTTGAACTCGTCCAAATAAATTACAATTTTAATTTTGTATTTCTCTATATCCAGCAACAACTTTGTCTTTCAGCACATCAAATAATTAAACTTAAAATTGAAGTATTATAATTTTTTTCATGCCCAGTTTCATGATTAAGTCAGCTGTCACTAAATATGTTAAAACCTTTTATGCAGAAATAAAAAAAAATCTTTCATATTGATCATGTTAATTTAATCATTATTATGATACATAATTGTAACAACAATGAATTAATTATTATGGTACATGATAATTTAAACAATTAATGAATGTATACAAAAGTTTAAACAATTTTGGAATTAAAAAATCATTGTCGTAAAAAGTGCTACATGTAGTTGAATTCAGTTTTTGCTAGTTAAAAATTTGTTCACTAGCAAAAAATAGGTTATATCAAGAGGCAGCTTGGGATTCTACCCAGGTGTCTGTGATCAAGGTCAAGGTCACTGTTACTAAAAATAGAAATTCAGTTTCCGCTCAATAACTTGAATTTGCTTTGGCCTATTGACACCAAACTTGGTGTATGGATAGCTTATATCAAGAGACAGCTTGGGATAGCTACCCAGGTGTCTGTGATCTAGGTCAAGGTCACTGTTACTAAAAATAGAAATTCAGTTTCCGCTCAATAACTTGAGTTTGCTTGGCCTATTGACACCAAACTTGGTGTATGGATAGCTTATATCAAGAGGCAGCTTGGGATTGCTACCCAGGTGTCTGTGATTAAGGTTAATGTATTTAGTTTTCATGTTATAACTTGAGTTTGCTTTGACCTTTTGACACCAAACTTGCTGAGTGGCAGCTTTGGATTGCCACTTAGATATCTGAAAGCAAGGTCAAGGTAATTTGCTTACAATAGAATTTAATGAGAAATTCAACTTTTTTGAGGCTCTCAATGGGGAAAACAGATTTTAATATTAACGTTAATATTAAGGAAATTTCATTTTAACTTGTTTTTAAGCATAAAATAAAAAGAGGCTACACCACTCGTGAGAATACTGTTTTTAAAGCCCACTTGATGAAATAAAATTTCATCTTACACATTAGGCTTCTTCATTCATATGTGGCAGAAATATGATTATTGTTGTTGTTTTTCACATATGAAAAATAAATACAAAAAAAAATTTAATTGTTGCAGGGATTGGCTGGCAGGTGGAAGGTATTGAGCACAGAGGATTTGATAAGTTTGTGACGATAAAGGAAGGTACTTGTCCAGCTGGCTTCTACCAGAGTCGGCCATCCAAGTGCTATGACGCCTGTAAAGACGAACATGAACCGATACATCTGATTCCACTGGCATTTAAGATCGTTTCTTTGGGAAACAATACCCATCCCACAATGCTGAGGTGCAAGCATGAAGATGGGTTCTACAATCCTAAGAACAAGTCATATAACAGATTCAATCAGGATGATTTTCAAAAGGATTTCTGCATTAATGTCAGAGATTTGAATCCCTGCAAAAGTGGACAGATGCCTTTGTACAGTAAGTGCTTGCTCTTTTAATCATTTTGCATGATTTTTAGCTGACCTGAGCATTGGAGCTTTGAGAATTGATGGCTAGAAATCCTCTTATCATTCTGATGCATGTATTTACAACCTTTCCATTCATTTATCCACATTGAATTTGGGCGTATGATAGTATCTTTAATTTTTATTTGATTGGACCTAAACTTGCATTGAACTTGCATAGAACATAGAAATTTAGTATAATACTTGTTATCAGTCCTTTCCTAACTGTAAGCCTGCTGGTGGCGACTGAATCTACCCATGTGACTTGGATTGTTTGCTGGAAATTAATCATATGACTTGACCATGAAACTGAAAAACTTTCCTTTAAAAACCCTTGAAGAATGCTAGAATTTAGCTCATAGATTTCTGTTGGTACCCTGCCAGTGCAGACCAAGATGTGCCAGACAACCATGCCATCTAATCATGGTCTGCACTATTCCCTTTTCTGTCAGAACATATTTTTTAATTTTTCCCTGAATTTTGTGAATGGTTTTGTCCAGATTGAAAGATGGATAAATCTGTTTAAGATATTTAGCATAATAAGGGTTAATAAATTATATTGCTCATTCATGTGTATAGTAGAAAAATGCAGCAGCTGTTCTGAAAAAACTGTGACAGATACAAGACATGTATTATTAATTATTTTATTTTCTGTCTCTCAAGATGGAACGTGTGTGAATCATTGCAGTCCTGGATATGTGAGAGATGATACAGACTTCTTTTGCAAATTGTAAGCAATCTTTTCTTATACACTCATTCAAATTGTAATTTCAAAATATTTCAAAATTTGGCAACACCTAAAAGAAGATTTGTTTTCTTTTAAGGTTTACCATGAAATATTCTCCTCAACTCTGAAATGTTTGGAAATCAATATGATTTGATGATAGAATTACCCATAGAATTTGAAGATTTAGTTGTGTGACTCTTTCTAGACAAGATAATGTAAACAAAACTATCTTACCAATTAGTTTGTGAAATTCTGTAGCTTTATTCATGCAAACTTATACTACCTCTTCAGTGCCTTTTGCAAATCAAGCGAATATTAAATGGGAGTGATAACTTGTTGAGTAACCGTAAATAGTGTGGTGATACATATATTCTTGTTCTTTTTTATGCCCCCATTTCGAAGAAAAGGGGGTATATTGCTTTGCACTTGTCGGTCCGTCGGTCTGTCGGTCCGTCGGTCCGTAGACCAAATGGTTTCCGAGTGATAACTAAAGAACCCTTAGGCCTAGGAACTTCAAACTTGGTATGGTGATTGGTCATGACCAGTAGATGACCCCTATTGATTTTGGGGTCAAGGGGTCAAAGGTCAAGGTCACATTGACCTTGTAAGCAAAAACGGTTTCCGATCAATAACTAAAGAACCTTTAGGCCTAGGAACTTCAAACTTGGTATGGTGATTGGTTATGATCAGTAGATGACCCCTATTGAGTTTTGGGGTCAAGGGGTCAAAGGT
The DNA here is from genome assembly GCF_026571515.1 of Ruditapes philippinarum. Lineage (NCBI taxonomy): Eukaryota > Metazoa > Mollusca > Bivalvia > Venerida > Veneridae > Ruditapes > Ruditapes philippinarum. Next base: position 99,047 of record NW_026858185.1, read on the forward strand.
CAAGGTCACATTGACTTTTTGGGTAAAAACGGTTTCTGGTCAATTACAAAAGAACCTTTAGGCCTAGGAACTTCAAACTTGGTATGGTGATTGGTTATGACCAGTAGATGACCCCTATTGATTTTGGGGTCAAGGGGTCAAAGGTCAAGGTCACATTGACCTTGTAAGCAAAAAACGGTTTCCGATCAATAACTAGAAAACTTTAAGGCCTAGGAACTTCAAAACTTGGTATGGTGATTGGTTATGATCAGTAGATGACCCTATTGATTTTGGGGTCAAGGGGTCAAAGGTCAAGGTCACATTGACTTTTTTGGGTAAAAACGGTTTCTGGTCAATTACAAAAGAACCCTTAGGCCTAGGAACTTCAAACTTGGTATGGTGATTGGTCATGATCAGTAGATGACCCCTATTGATTTTAGGGTTAAGGGGTCAAAGGTCAAGGTCACATTGACCTTGTAGGTAAAAAACGGTTTCCGATCAATAACTAAAGAACTTTAAGGCCTAGGAACTTCAAACTTGGTATGGTGATTGGTCATGATCAGTAGATGACCCCTATTGATTTTGGGGTCAAAGGTCAAGGTCACATTGACCTCTTAGGTAAAAAAGGTTTCTGATCAATAACAAAAGAACCCTTAGGCCTAGGAACTTCAAAACTTGGTATGGTGATTGGTCATGACCAGCAGATGACCTATTGATTTTGGGGTCAAGGGGTCAAAGGTCAAGGTCACACATTGACCTTGTAGGTAAAAACGGTTTCCGATCAATTAAGTAAAAAACGCTTAGGCCTAGGAACTTCAAAATTTGTATGATGATTGGTCGTGACCAGCAGATGACCCCTATTGAGTTTTGGGTCAAGGGGTCAAAGGTCAAGGTCACATTGACCTTGTAAGTAAAAACGGTTTCTGATCAATAACTAAAGAACCCTTAGGCCTAGGAACTTCAAATTGGTATGGTGATTGGTCATGACCAGCAGATTACCCCTATTGAGTTTTGGGATCAAGGGTCAAAGGACAAGGTCCACATTGACATTGTAAGTAAAAACGGTTTCTGATCAATAACTAAAGAACGCTTCGGCCTAGGAACTTCAAACTTGGTTTAAATGGTGATTGGTCATGACCAGCAGATGAACTATTGATTTTGGGTCAAGGGTCAAAGGTCAAGGTCACATTGACCTTGTAGGTAAAAATGGTTTCCGATCAATTAACTAAAAACGCTTAGGCCTAGGAACTTCAAACTTTGTATGATGATTGGTCATGACCAGCAAATGACCCCTATTGAGTTTTGGGTCAAGGGGTCAAGGTTAAGGTCATGACCAGTAGATACTTGATAACCCTTATTAATTGTTTGATCACTGGGTCAGATGTCATGCATAATAACCTTATCACATGACTTATTGGCTGCTGATAGGGGGCATACATGTTTTACAAACATATCTTGTTTAGAAATGGAACATTAGAGCATGCAGGCAACAATTCATCAGAGGCAGGGCCAAAAAAAGAGATAGAAGTTGGGAAAGAAGAGGGAAAAGGTAAAGTATCAGTCAGGATCTGTCATGTTTTATGATACTGATTTTTAGGATGGCTGGCTATGTATTATTTACTCTTTGCTGCTGCCATTATTTGTCCAGCTAGTTTACAGAAGACTGTACAATCCACTGTGTTGTATGTTCAAAGTTCACCTGAGTGACTAGTGTACTTCTGGGCTTTTAGAATTAAGGGATCTTCCTCTTTCCAAAATTTTTGTCTGCAGAATTTTCTGAAGTTAAAAAAATTTGAGGCCTTCCCAAAATTTAATTTCGTCTTTTCGGGACATTAAAACTGCGAATTCATGGGAAACCCGAATATCTTTAAAAATTTTAATCTTAAATAATTTTCCCAATTTTGTGCTTTTATAATTTGTTTAAAACAGTGAAAATTTTTTTGTTTGTGTTTTTTTGTATTATTTTGTTTAAAAAAATAAAAAAAATTAAAACTGATCAGAAGTCAAAAAATTTTTTCGACGCACACTGTGAAAAAAACCCTTGAATAACTGGCATTCTTATGTTTGCCATAATCTGTCTGCTAGACATGTCTTTGTTTTGTACAGTAGCGTTTTATTTGACACCAGGTATTGAAAAATAAAAAACTGTTAACTTCCACAATGATAATAGTAATCTACCTTACTTTTTTAACCTGAGCGATCAATGCAAATTTATGATTTGCTGCAGTCACCTCCCCGAATTCAATATAGGGTGAATATTGTTTAGACCCCAAAAATGGACCTTTCCGCGAAAATTTGCTTACGCGAATTCAAATACACATACAGTAATGTATTGATTCCAAGTTATACATACCAGTTTGATGTGACCTAACTTTGTGCTCCTGGCAAGTTAAATGAGTTGACTGTAGGCCTGTGGCATTCAATTTTTAGCTTGACTAATTGTAAGTTTTCTGTTAGGTTACTTTAATATGTTATTTCTAGATGGTGACAGTGACTTTCAGAGAAGCAAGGAGGGAAATAAATCCGGGCATCCCAATCAGTTTCCAGGGTATTTTATAGTTATATGTATAATAGGTAAGAATATCATGTTTATTACAATATATTACAATTATTAATGAAAAGATTCGGTCTGTGACCATAGAATAAGGAGCCATGGCTCCATAGTCCATTTTGGAAAATAGGTAAAGGAACTACACTGAGGTATAAAAGCCTGAAAAACATACAATTTGAATTTTTACATAGATCAGCTTGAGCACTTTGCGATTTGCAAAAGATTATGTATTTTTACCCATTCTATGCCCAATTTCAGTGAAAAGGATTGGAATACTTTTAAATTTTGGGTCATTTTTATACACCCAAAAAAAACTTGCTGATCATGTTATGGACCTGGTCCTCTGTCTGCTAGCTCTGTGTCAGGTCTATATCTTTTGAACTGTTGGAAGAAAATTGAAACTACTTGGCAAAAAATTTAGTTATAATGAGACGGTGTGCAGGACACAGGTTTCGGCCTCCCTGAGATCAAAGTTGGTCTCGCCCTGTGGATTTCTTGAGTATTTAAGTTTCATTGTGTGAAACTACAATGTCTAGAGCTAAGATACACATGTATTTAGCATGTATCATTGCCTTATTGACCTTTGCAAAACTGATATGAATCATGCCCCTTGATTCAATAATGGCCCAGCCCTTGGGGTCATTTGATTTAACATATCTGAGACTTTCTTTGTGAAATAACTATGCCCAGAGGTAAATAAATGTTATTAATCATGCCTGTTGGGTCAATATTCCCCCCCCCCCCCCCCCCCCCCCCTGGTCACTTAGTATATATATTTTTGTGTAGGAAAACAAATAGAGTTAAGATATTTGACATGTTGCAGTGTCTTTGTTGTCCTCTACAAAACTAGTATTATAAATGCCCCTTGTGTCATTGTTGGCTTCGCCCCTGGGTTCACTTAGTAGATATAGTCTTGTATGTGGAAACACATTTCAGCCTCATTTTGTGAAACTACAATGCCAAAACTAAGATATTTAGTATGTAGCATTACCTTGTGAACATCTGCAAAACTGATATCAATCATGCCCCTGGGGTCAAAATTGGCCCGCTCCAAGGTCACTTAATTATAGCAAAACACAGTTAAGTCTTATTTTATGAAACTACAAAGCCTAGAGCTTGGATATTTGGCAATCAGTTTGTAGATTTCTACAAAAGTGAAATTAATCATGACTCTCGGGTCTAATTTGGTTCTGCTACGGGAGTCACTAGACTAGGCTAAAGTACAGGAAAACAATTTTATCTTTTTGTGGATAAATATTTGCCTCTGTATTTGGCATTTAGCATTGCCTAGTAGAGCACTATAGAAATTTTATGAATCTTGCACTTAGGGTAAAAAATGCCTTCACCTTGGAGGTCATATAGTATCATAACAATAAAAAAGATCAAACATTTTTCAACCATGTCTCTTGATTGGGTCTCTACCCTAATTGAATCATTATTTTTGATTACTTAAAACAAATTAACATTCAGGCGTATTTTGCCCCACCTTTGCAGTGCTCTTTGTTCACTTTAAAAATAAAAATCATTCTGGAAAAACAGAGGGAGGAAATGATCTGAAATTTTGCACACAAGTGATTGGTCTAGACCTACATCAAATGGAACATAAATCTTGAAATATATTATATTCTGTCCCCCTCATGTTGAGAAACCTTAGTGGAGTCCCTTTAACCGTTTTTGTTTTTTTTTGGTGGTGGGGGCATTTTATCAAGAAAACTTAATGACCTAAGCTTACCTTGTTGCCAGCTTCTTGAAACAACTAAAATTAGGCTGTCATCAGATTATACAATTCAGTTTGGTTTGAATGACTTTAGCTCAGAACTCTTCTGTAGATGTATAATGATTTAGATTTATAATTGTTTGTTTTTTTCTCTTTAAAGGGTTTGTTATTATTCTGGTTGTCTTGCTGGTAGTATTAATAAAAGTGTTCTGCTTTCCAAACAGAAGTGGTAAGTTGCGTATGTACTTCAACCATGTGTGTGGGTGCGTGTGTGCGTGTTTTATTTTGTATTTCCACAATTATTGATAGATAAATGAATATATTCTGGTTGTCAACAAATATTAAAACGTGATAAAAAACATTTAACTTAACTACTGATGTGGAACAAGTTAGATTTGTAAAACATGCATATAAAGGGCTTAGTGCGAGTGTTGTAACCCATATGATATAACGATGGAGTTACAACACTTTTGCACTAAGCAGTTGATATGAACTTCATTAGTATTCAATACTCCATAGATGCAATTCATTTTAAAAAATTCAGCATGTTAAATTTTTCTTATTTTATCTTGCCAAATTATAAATCAATTGTTTTAAGAACTTATATTTCTGGATATTTTTCGCTTAAAATAGTTTAATGTATCATATAGTTTCTGTTGTATTTTTTTCTCAGAAACATCTGGTGCCTATTCCCAAGTGCCTACAGATTCTAAGACATCATCTGAAGTTACACTTGAAGGTAATATATGAGCATCATATTTTTAATTTGAATATTTTACTGTAACAAATTATCAGATCAAGCACAAATATTTGATTTCAAGCATACATATAGTTGGTGGAGCTAAGTTCCCTGAGGTTATAAAACTCTTCTCTCAAATCTTAGGATTTTCATCGGTCAGTGTACATTTTGTGGGAATAACTGACCAGTCATATACCTGAGATCTGAGCTTGAGCTTTGGGAATTTCTTTGTAACCTTGGACCCAGGAATCAGTATCTATGAGTTCATTTGGTAGACAATCCTGTGTGGTTAAATTTTGTGGTACATTATCTTCTTTCATGTGAAGAAACATTTTAACTAGCATATATCTGCATGTACTGCTAACAGTCGTTGGAACCTCCTTTGTGGACTCCTTGAATTCTTGCATTGATTGACACCTGAAGTTGCCTCTAACAGCTATGAGTTTAATCCTGCCAGGGACTTTGGATTTTTTCATGAGAGGAAGCTATTAAGCTGTCTTTCAGGACATTTGTGGTTCTACTCCAATGCCCATTTTTTCCTTAATTATTTACCGTCACCATGTGCCCTTTGCAGTATTGGTGCGATATAAAACCAAATGGTTAAAAAAAGTTATAATAGGTATAAATTGTTAAACCATTATCATTGCAGGTACTGACAAAGGCAAGTCTGGGGATGTTGAAAGTATTAGTTTGGACACTTTCTCAACTTCGGAAGGTTATCAGAGTTCATTATCTATATAAAATATATATATAATTACATATGTTCGGCCATTTGATTGGTCACTGCCCCATACAATCTAAACTGCATTTCTTTTACATGTAACGTGTTTAAACATTATACAATATGATTCTTATAACATTCTTTTCCCTAAAAAAGATGCATATATAAGTAGAAGGGAAAAAGGCCAGGACACAGTAGAATGTACATTATAAGTGGTACCTTGTTAAATGGGATCTTGTTATAAATTGAGAAGACTGTATGTAGTAACATTTTGTAGGAAGATTTTGAAATTTGGAGACAAAATTAGTTATGGAATTTACATTTGGATGAGTGCTGAAAATATGGGCAGCAAGTTGCAAACCTTTAATACCTTTAATAAATATACAGTAAAAAGCCACAAGACCACTAACGGGACTGGACCAAAGTGGTCTTAGTTGCCGGATGGTACCAATTTAGATTACTCATATCATTGCTTACATACTTTATGGCCAGCGTCTATTTTAGGTATTTTGTTTGAACAAACAATATGTATTTTAATCTACTAGTACATGTACTTTTTTTCCTTTTTTTGAATTGAAAGAAATCTATACACAAAAAAAGCAAAAGTGCAGTTCAGATTGTTTGGGAAAGGTTGTGGGTTGTGGATGGCTTAGGGCATTGTGGGTAGTGAGCAATCAAAGCCTTGGGCACCTTTAGGTATAACTAAAAACAGACAAAATCTTTGTTAGGAAAGTATGATATGATATTGATCATTAAGTATTCTATCTACGAATTTCATGCATTATTTACTTTAAGCTAATCTGTTGTGCCATATTTTGTAATACAACTTTTCTGTAATCAAAGTTATACTTAATGTTCATTAGATTTACTTGGATGATATCAAACAAATTTTGAAGTGTGACACTATTAATCTAGTTTAAAATTTATTTTCATAATGAAATTGAAACTTAAAGTTATCTACATAGCACAAGTTCAATCTTTTTGCTACAAATCTTGTAGTAGGTTTAGAATATTTAAACAATATCATTGCAGGTACTGAGAAAGGCAAGTCCAGGGATGTTGAAAGTAATAGTTTGGACACTTTATCAACATCAAAAGGTTACCAGAATTTATTATCAATAAATGGTTATTATAGGCCTCTGATTTTTAGGAGGATTATAAAATTTAGTTGTGGATCTTGATCAATATATCTGAGTACCTGTGTCTATTTATTTTGAAAACTTGGCAAGAATATATACACTGCCGTCCGTTATATGAGCCCCTTTATAACGCTAGCCTCAGTATTACGCTTGTACACCTTGACTCCAGAAAGATTATTTCATGTAGATTTAAAACAAGCTGTATCAGCTATAATGTTTGTTCAATGTGACATACAAGGATTGCTGAATTAAGTAAACCACACAAGCCCAAAATTAATTTAAACAGCCTTTTTATTGAATGGCAAAGAAAAAGTTTGTGACAGGAATAAATGGCGTTTGATTAATTATGAGACACAGTTATGTCCCTTCGTAACTTAGAGAATCACTCTAAAGAAAAGTCATTTTTAAGCCATTTTTTCCAATTTGCTGATTTCCTTGTTATTAATAACATATTTCATAAACATCCTTTGTCTAGATTAAGGGCACATTAAGGCTCAGAAATGAATAATTTTAATTAAAAGGGCAAACATGTGTTTTTTAATGTTTAACTAATGTTTAAGTGCTTCTTACATGAATAATAAGGGGTGAGTGTAAAATTGTTTGTCATAAAAATATCAAAATGTAAATAAAGTAGCATTTTGACTTTTACAAGAAATACTTAATCATTATATTTTTACTAATTGCCAAAGAGAAACAGAAGCAAAAGATGGAGTAATTGGTTGATGCGTTACTTTTCTATAACAGTACACCAAAAATGAAATAAGTTTTTGAGAAGTAAAAATAAACTGGGGCATAATGGGACTTTAAAGTTTTGTAAATACTACAAATAAAGTGGTAGTTCTTAGCTAGAATAAAAGTAAGATATATTCAGAAAAGGCATCTGTTACCTTCACTTATAAAGCTGGGACATCACTGTATAGAAATATGCCTCTGAAAATTGTCAAGTGTGACAAAAATTTATGGGATAACAAATGTTCTTTCAGATGGTGATGATGCGAGTGATTCTCCATCAGACGAAGAAAGTGAAAGTAAAGTTGATGATGAATTATTTCCAAAAGAAGCCATTGACATACAGACTTTGGCAGAGGAAGAGATTAGCCCAGTGAAGTCTTCTTCATCTAGTAAATATAGAATAATATTTCTCTTGACACTATCTTTTTTTAGAGAATATGATCTGTTTTTAATTGTCTTATGCTAAGTAATAAAAAACAGATTTTTTTATCTTGCCAGGTTGTATTTTAAATTTTAAAGGACAAAATGCCATTGACATTATGTAATTTTTTGTCACCATAGGTCTGGCACTATTTGAAATTACTTGCTATTGTTGGATTTGACTTGCTCAAACAGCTTTTGCAGTTAAATGATTTTTTGCTGATTTACGGCCCTTGAATAAAAAAAGCTTTTTGGCATGTTATTAGTTAATGATTTTTGTGTTGCCAGTAGCTGATATATGCTAGTTGTCACAACTTCTGCGTCATCTGTCTGTCCCTTCTTCTGTTTGTTCATCATAAACTTTGTTCAGAGCACTCTTCAACGACAACTGGTGCAGTTTCATTCAATCTACAGGACTGATCAGTAGCAAATTTAGTTGTGCATATTTTATAACTTATCACTCTTGTATGTTTCAGAGAGTTCAGGCTTTAAAGTAAAGAAGAAATATGACAATAATCTATTTATTGCGATTGATAAAGTTGGAACATTAAACTTTGGGTCTGTGTCCAGTAACAAGGACACAAGTGGTCTCATGAAAAGTCTATGTGATGGACTACAAATACCGGAAGAATCTGTGGTTTGTATTTTATTTCTTTTAGGGTTGTGAGCCCACTTGAATTTAGAAAAAGAAGTCAGTACTAAAATGTTTATGCCCCCGCTGTTTAATTGTTGGGGTATATAGTGTTACCCCGTTCTGTCATTCCGTCATCATCAGCTTCCGTTAATTTTCTTGGCAACAATTGCAAGCATTCAACTCAAATTTGACATATGGATATATCATAGGAAAATGCAGGCCAAGTTCAAATTTGGTTATGGTTTGCAACTTGAAGATATTTTCAGACTAAATGTATGTATAAGGTTAAAATCGTATGTACTGGTATTTAACCACGAAATACAAGTCAAAATCGAATTTAGTTTTGGTTCTATGATTTTTGTGTCGCCTTGAAAAAGGCGACATATAGGGGTAACTTTTGTCGGCGGCGTCGTTGTCGTCGTCGTTGTCGGCGTCGGCGTCCCCTAAAGCTTGTCCGGAGCATAAGTCAGTCATTATAAGTCGGATTGACTTCAAACTTGGTATGCATGCTTCTCATAATGACCCGAAGTGCAGTGCACAAGAACAAGTACTCTGTACTCCTTATTTTTTGAGTTATTGCCCTTTGTTTATTTTCATACTTTATTTTTGTCCGGGCCATTTCTCCTTAAGTATAAAATATTTGGACTTGAAACTTCATAGGATGATAGATCTCATTAAGAAGAAGTGCAGTGTACAACAACTGGTACTCTGCATTTCTTATTTTTTGAGTTATTGCCCTTTGTTAATTTTCATACTTTATTTTTGTCCAGGCCATTTCTCCTAAAGTATAAAAGCTATGGACTTGAAACTTTATAGGATGATAGATCTCATTAAGAAGAAGTGCAGTGCACAAGAACTGGTACTCTGCATTTCTTATTTTTTTGAGTTATTGCCCTTTGTTAATTTTCATGACTTCATTTTTGTCCAGGCCTTTTCTCCTAAAGTATAAAAGCTATGGACATGAAACTTCATAGGGTGATAGATCTCATTAAGAAGAAGTGCAGTGCCCAAAAACTGGTACTCTGCATTTCTTATTTTTTGAGTTATTGCCCTTTGTTAATTTTCATACTTTATTTTTGTCCAGGCCATTTCTTATAAATTATAAAATCTTTAGACTTGAAACTTAATAGGATGATAGATTTTATTGATAAGAAGTGCAGTGCACAGAAACTGCTGATCTGCATTTCTTATTTTTTGAGTTATTGCCCTTTGTTGATTTTCAAATTTCATTTTTGTCTTTGCCATTTTTCTCTTAAACTATATTGTTCACAAGGCGACACATCCGACTCGCGGAGTTATAGTTGACAAAGTTATCCGTCTTGAACCTAGAAATAATAAGAAATTTTCAGTTTCTTTTGTAGTATGTCTGAGGTTGACATTGCATGTGCTGGTATTTTACCAGAAAATACAAGTCAAGTTCTAATTTGGTCATGGTCAGATGTCTTTTTGACAGTAAACCCGCTTGATCTTGGAAAAGATTTAAGAATTCAGAATTTCTAATCATTATCTTGGCTACAAATATGCAATTTACAAAAAGTTGATGCTGAATAGTTTAAGGGCCTCAAAAAATGGTTTGTGTTAACGTTAGTAGTTTAAAGGGCCTTAAACTTAGAATGAAAAAATGGTTTGTGCAAACAAATTTGGAAGAAAATATTATTATAACATTTGAAATGCGCAAGCATTACGGCACATTACTAGTTTTCAGTAACAGCAGATCTGTCATGTTTTTGTGCTGATTGCAATATGTTTTGTCATATTAACTGTGCAGTTAACATTGCAATAACAGTTCACCTAACTAGCTTTCCTAGATAACCAACATTAAATTACCAATTTCTCTGCAATTCATCAAATACTTATCCTGTATAAGGTTTTTAGCTCGACTATTCGATAAGAATAAGTAGAGCTATTGTAGTCACCCGAGCGTCTGCGTCGGCGTAACCACTTATGTTAAAGTTTTAGTAATAGTTCAAATATTTTCAAAGTCCATTGACATATGGCTTTGAAACTTTGCACACTTGTTCACCATCATTACCCCAACCTGTAAACAGGAGGAGGTAACTGTATCAAGCATTTTGACAGAATTATGCCCCTTTTTCGACTTAGAATTTCGTTAAAGTTTTTGTAATAGTTCAAATATTTTCAAAGTCCATTGACATATGGCTTTGAAACTTTGCAAACTTGTTCACCATCATTACCCCAACCTGTAAACACGAGGTGGTAACTGTATCAAGCATTTTGACAGAATTATGCCCCTTTTTTGACTTACAATTTACGTTAAAGTTTTTGTAATAGTTCAAATATTTTCAAAGTCCATTGACATATGGCTTTGAAACTTTGCACACTTGTTCACCATCATTACCCCAACCTGTAAACAGGAGGAGGTAATTGTATCAAGCATTTTTTTTTACTATCAAGCACTAAGAATAGTCGAGCGTTGCTGTCCTACCGACAGCTCTTGTTTAATCAGCCTGTAGTCTAAAATGTCCAGGAACATAACGTCAGAGAGAAATTTGCCTTTCCTTAAGGATCGAACCAGTGACCTCTGGATAAGAAATCTGATGCTCTCCCTATTGAGCTAACTAGGCAGACTCTGAGATTAATTGATCATAGCAATGACAGTGAATAGTATCTGTCATATGTTGCCGTACAGATGCCGTATGTTGCCGGTCGAATATGAATCTGTTTTTAATCAGTTATCAAGATAAAAGTTTTTAAGACTTGAGTTTTATTATTTTGTATTCTAACACGATCTGCATTTTTCCTTATTAAATATAGAAGAACCAAAAGTGTGTGTTATTATGCAATAAAATCACTGTTGACGTTCTATATTTAGATATATGAAGTAATCATTATACATGTGATGTAACCACACAAGAAATTGACGCACTGAAAATAAGTACGGAAACAAATCAGGCGTAATTTTGCTTAATATCAGGTACAGCAGCATTTATTTGTTGATGTGTTGAGGTCTTAGAATCTAAATAATATATCCAAATCGATGATTTTATCGCTTGATAACATCACTGTTTGTCATTCGGATGCGCAACATTATATCACTTGGGCTACACCTTGTGATATATTCCTCACATCCAAACTCCAAACAGTGATGATATTGAGCGATAAAATTACTGTTTGAGATATATTATTTCTTAATTCACTAGTTCCTGAGAACAATATTGTTTAAATATAGTAAACTGATGAATAACAAAGGATAATGGTTAATTCAGTGTTACATCTCTTACAGAAAAGTTTCTTTGTAAAGAAAATGGACTCGGAGAAGATAGTTAGTGAAAAAGGTGAGTTGTACACTTTTATTTAGCTTGTCTGTTTCAAAGAAAAAACTATTTTGAAAGCTGTGACTTTGTTGTCATAATTGTGCAAAAACTTCAACATCTAGTTGGCAACATATCTAATGCCATTTATATAGAGAGGTTGGAAAACAGATTCAAAAAGATCGGTGAGTACAAAATTTTGACTTTTTGGAAGGTGAAAGCCCATTGTTATAATTATGATTAAATACCTTAAAAACATAATATGTTTGACCAGAACAATGATATCTGTCATATGTTGCGGTTCTGATATAAAATTGTCTCCCCATTTGGGTTTCTGAGTTAAGACCCATGGGCAGGTACTACATGTACTAGAGGGATACGTAAACACATGACAGTTATTTTTTTTATTAATAAATTGAACCATATTATAAATGGTTTTCCTTAGTACATTAATTGGTCATTAAGAACGCAGTTTATTCATGAAATGCACTAAGATTTGTTTATTTCGGAGCATTTAACTCACCTAGCACTGAAATTTCCAGCATCGGTTAAACTAACAGAATCACCAGTCTGAATTGCATGAACAAACATTTACTACTAACTATTACAGATGAGGAAGGAAATGGACAAGAAGAAGAATTATCGCAGGATGTTGAAATACTGACACCAAAAGTGGGAGGAAATGTGACATCAGAAGTGGATAGAGGGGCCGGGGAGGAATTTGCAAGCCCATACAGTAAAACCCTGACACAGCTTGTTGTTAATGGGTTTGCTGAACACATGAAATCAGTGGGGGCCCTGATTTACAACGGAGAAGTCATTGGAACTGTCTCCCGAGCAGGCGACGATTATCTTATTACAGCTTCCCATGTAATAAGAAGAATAATTGGTAGGTACTTAAATGTTGTGTTCATGAAATTAATGCATAGAAGGGTATCCAATGCCGTTTTGTGTCGCCTTGAAAAGGCGACATATAGAGGTTACTTTTGTCGGCGTTGCCGGTGTCGGCGTCCCCTAAAGCTTGTCCAGAGCATAACTCAGTCACCTTAAGTCTGATAGACTTCAAGCTTTGTATGCATGCTTCTTTCAATAACCCGAAGTGCAGTGCATAAGGACCAGTACTCTGCAGTTCTTAATTTTTGAGTTATTGCCCTTTGTTAATTTTCATACTTCAATTTTGTCCGGGCCATTTCTCTTCAACTAAAGAAGCAATGGACTTGAAACTTCATAGGATGACAGATCACTTTAAGAAGAAGTACAGTGCACAAAAACCGGTACACTGCATTTCTTATTTTTTGAGTTATTGCCCTTTGTTAATTTTCATACTTTATTTTTGTCCGGGCCATTTCTCCTTAAGTATAAAAGCTATGGACTTGAAACTTCATAGGATGATAGATCTCATTAAGAAGAAGTGCAGTGCACAAAAACCGGTACTCTGCATTTCTTATTTTTTGAGTTATGGCCCTTTGTTAATTTTCATACTTAATTTTTGTCCTGGCCATTTCTCTGAAAGTATAAAAGCTATGGACTTGAAACTTCATAGGATGATAGATCTTATTAAGAAGAAGTGCAGTGCACAAGAACTGATACTCTGCATTTCTTATTAGTTGACTTTTCGAAGAATATGAGAGCTATTGTAGTCGCGTCGGCGTCTGCGTTGGTTAAAGTTTTTTGTAAAGTCAAATATCTCAATTATTGCTTGAGATATTCAATTGAAACTTACAATACTTATTTATAGTAACAAGGTACATCAGATTGACATGTTGGATAACTCTGCCTACAATATTGACATAATTATGCCCCTTTTTAGCTCGACTTTTTTAAAAAAGTAGAGGTATTGTTATAGTTGCGGCGGCGTTGCCGTCCACAAACTTGTACCTGGATCATAACTTTTTTATTTCTTGGTGTATTGTCTTCATACTTGGCCACAACAACTCTTGGGACAAGACCTTTCAGTAGACCACACTAACCTTGACCTTCATCCATAAATGACCTTGACCTTCGTGGTTAAAAGTCCAAATTTTGCTTGTACATGCTGTTTTTGGCTGTAACTTTGTTATTTTTAGCTCGACTATACGAAGTATATGGAGAGCTGTCCTACTCGCCCCGGCGTCGGCGTCCGCGTCCAGATTTTAGATTAAAGTTTTGGTGCAGTAAAATATTTTTCACTATAACTTTGTCATTTCTTAAGATATCAACTTCAAACTTCAAATATATGTTCCTTATCATCAACCACATCTTATGTGACAAGGGTCATAACTCTAGCACCAATGTTTTCAGATTTATCTCCCCTTGAACTTAGAATTTTCCTTAAAAAATACTATTTTTAACTGATACTTCTTTATTTCTTAAGGGATCAACCTCATACTTCAAATATATGTACCTTATCATCATCCCCATCTTATGTGACAAGGTTCTTAACTCTAGCACCAATATTTTCAGATTTATCTCCCCTTGAACTTAGAATTTTCCTCAAAAAATAATATTTCTTACTGTTTCTTCTTTATTTCTTAAGGGATCAACCTCATACTTCAAATATATTTACGTTATCATCATCCCCATCTTATGTGACAAGGTTCATAACTCTAGCACCAATATTTTCAGATTTATCTCCCTTTGAACTTAGAATTTTCCATAAAAAATGTTATTTTTTACTGTAACTTATTTATTTCTAAAGGGATCAACTTCATACTTCAAACATATTTACGTTATCATCATCCACATCTTATGTGACAAGGTTCATAACTCTAGCACCAATATTGCAAGAATTATCTCCCCATAAACTTAGATTTATTTACTAGAAAAATGTTATTTTTTATTTTAACTTTTTTACTTTTAAAGGTATCTACCTCAAACTTCAAATACTTATTCCTTATCATCAGTTACATTTTATGTGACAATGTTCATAACTCGTGAAGCAATATTAACAGATTTATCTCTCTTTGAACTTAGGATTTTCTTTAAGAAACATAATAACTTCTTTACTTTTTAAGGTATCTACTTCAAACTTCAAATATATATTTCTTATCATTACACAAATGTTGTGTGGCAAGATCCATAACTCTAGCATGACTATTTCTAGAATTATTCCCCTTGATCTTGGAATTTATGTTAACAAATGTTATTTTTAGCTCACCTGTCACAAAGTGACAGGGTGAGCTTTTGTGATCGCTTTTCGTCCGGCGTCCGTCCGTCCGTCGTCCGTCCGTCCGTAAACTTTTGCTTTAAATGACATCTCCTCATAAACCACTGAGCCAATTTCATCCAAACTTCACAGGAATGTTCCTTTGGTGGTCACCTTTAAAAATTGTTCAAAGAATTTAATTCCATACAGAACTCTGGTTGCCATGGCAACCGAAAGAAAAATCTTTAAATATCTTCTTTTAAACAACCCTAAGAGCTAGAGCTTAGATATTTGGCATGAAACATCTTCTAATGAGTGTCTACCAAGTTTGTTCAAATAAAAGCCCTGGGGTCAAAATTGGCCCCGCCCAAGGGGGTCATAGATTTTCCCTATATGCATATAGTAAAAACTTAAAAAATCTTCTTTTAAAGAACCCAAAGAGCTAGAGCTAAGATATTTGGCATGAAACATCTTCTAGTGAGTGTCTACCAAGTTTGTTCAAATAAAAGCCCTGGGGTCAAAATTGGGCCCGCCCCGGGGGGTCATTGATTTTCCCTATATGCATATAGTAAAAACTTAAAAAATCTTCTTTTAAAGAACTGTAAGAGCTACAGCTTAGATATTTGGCATGAAACATCTTCTAGTGAATGTCTACCAAGTTTGTTCAAATATAAACCCTGGGGTCAAAATTGGCCCCGCCCCAGGGGGTCATTGATTTACCCTATATGCACATAGTAAAAACTTAAAAAATCTTCTTTTAAAGAACCCAAAGAGCTAGAGCTTAGATATTTGGCATGAAACATCTTCTAGTGAATGTCTATCAAGTTTGTTCAAATAAAAGCCCTTGGGTCAAAATTGGCCCCGCCCCAGGGGGTCATTGATTTTCTCTATATGCATATAGTAAAAACTTAAAAAATCTTCTTTTAAAGAACCCAAAGAACTAGAGCTAAGATATTTAGCATGAAACATCTTCTAATGAGTGTCTACCAAGTATGTTCAAATAAAAGCCCTGGGGTCAAAATTGGCCCCGCCCCAGGGGGTCATTGATTTTCTCTATATGCATATAGTAAAAACTTAAAAAATCTTCTTTTAAAGAACCCAAAGAGCTAGATCTAAGATATTTAGCATGAAACATCTTCTAGTGAATGCCTACCAAGTTTGTTCAAATAAAAGCCCTTGGGTCAAAATTGGCCCGGCCCCAGGAAGTCATTGATTTTCTCTATATGCATATAGTAAAAACTTAAAAAAATCTTCTTTTAAAGAACCCAAAGAGCTAGAGCTAAGATATTTAGCATGAAACATGTTCTAATGGGTGTCTACCAAGTATGTTCAAATAAAAGCCCTGAGGTGGAAACTGGCCCGCCCGGGGGGTCATTGATTTTCCTTATATGTGTATAGCAAAAACTTAAAAATCTTCTTTGAAAAAAACTCAAATAGCTAGAGTTTAGATATTAAGCATAAAACATCTTTAAGTAAATATCTACAAAGTTTGTTCAAATAAAAGCCCGGGGGTCAAAAACTGGCCCTGCCCCAGGGGTGTCATTGTTTTTAACTATATGTGTATAGTAAAAACTTAAAAAATCTTCTTTTAAAAAACCCAATGAGCTAGAACTTAGATGTTTAGCATGAAACATCTTCTTATGGGTATCTACCAAGTTTGTTCAAATAAACAAATAAAAGCCCTTGGGTAAAAATTGGCCCGGGGGGGGGGGGGGGGGGCTATATACAGGTGAGCGACCTCAGGGCCATCATGGCCCTCTTGTTTTACTAAAACTTAATACATAATTATACATAATTGATTTTTCTTTCATAGTTTTGTCCTCCTTACTGTGTCCAGTATTTTATTATGCCCCTATTTCGAAGAAAGGGGGTATATTGCTTTGCACTTGTCGGTCCGTCGGTCCTTAGACCAAATGGTTTCCGAGTGATAACTAAAGAACCCTTAGGCCTAGGAACTTCAAACTTGGTATGGTGATTGGTCATGACCAGTAGATGACCCCTATTGATTTTGGGGTCAAGGGGTCAAAGGTCAAGGTCACATTGACCTTGTAAGCAAAAACGGTTTCCGATCAATAACTAAGAACCTTAAGGCCTAGGAACTTCAAACTTGGTATGGTGATTGGTCATGACCAGTAGATGACCCTATTGATTTTGGGGTCAAGGAGTCAAAGGTCAAGGTCACATTGACCTTGTAAGCAAAAACGGTTTCCGATCAATAACTAAAGAACCTTAAGGCCTAGGAACTTCAAAACTTGGTATGGTGATTGGTCATGACCAGTAGATGACACCTATTGATTTTGGGGTCAAGGGGTCAAAGGTCAAGGTCACATTGACCTTGTAAGCAAAAACGGTTTCCGATCAATAACTAAAGAACCTAAAGGCCTAGGAACTTCAAACTTGGTATGGTGATTGGTCATGACCAGTAGATGACCCCTATTGATTTTGGGGTCAAGGGGTCAAAGGTCAAGGTCACATTGACCTTGTAAGCAAAAACGGTTTCCGATCAATAACTCAAGAACCTTAAGGCCTAGGAACTTCAAACTTGGTATGGTGATTGGTCATGATCAGTAGATGACCCCTATTGATTTTGGGGTCAAAGGTCAAGGTCACATTGACCTCTTAGATAAAAACGGTTTCCGATCAATAACTAAAGAACCCTTAGGCCTAGGAACTTCAAACTTGGTATGGTGATAGGTCATGACCAGCAGATGACCTATTGATTTTGGGGTCAAGGGGTCAAAGGTCAATGTCACATTGACCTTGTAGGTAAAAACATTTTCTGATCAATTAACTAAAAACGCTTAGGCCGAGGAACTTCAAACTTTGTATGATGATTGGTCGTGACCAGCAGATGACCCCTATTGAGTTTTGGGTCAAGGGGTCAAAGGTCAAGGTCACATTGACCTTGTAAGTAAAAACGGTTTCTGATCAGTAACTTAAGAACGCTTAGGCCTAGGAACTTCAAACTTGGTATGGTGATTTGTCATGACCAGCAGATGACCCCTATTGATTTTGGGATCAAGGGGTCAAAGGTCAAGGTCACATTGACATTGTAAGTAAAAATGGTTTCTGATCAATAACTAAAGAACCCTTTGACCTAGGAACTTCAAACTTGGCATGGTGATTGGTCATGAGCAGCAGATGACCCCTATTGATTTTGGGGTCAAAGTTCAAGGTCACATTGACCTTGTATGTTAAAAACGGTTTTTGATCACTTACCTAAAAACGCTTAGGCCTAGGAACTTCAAACTTTGTATGATGATTGGTTGTGACCAGCAGATGACCCCTATTGAGTTTTGGGTCAAGGGGTCAAAGGTTAAGGTCATGACCAGTAGATACTTGATAACCCTTATTAATTGTTTGATCACTGGGTCAGAAGTCATGCATAATAACCTAATCACATGACTAATTGGCTGCTGATAGGGGGCATACATGTTTTACAAACATATCTTGTTAGTCGAGCTTCGCTGTCTCCTGTGACAGCTCTTGTTGAATGGATTGTCTTCAAACTTAAACATAATAATCTTCAAGGATATCCCTTAAAAATAACCAGACAGACCTTGACCTGCACTCATTAATGACCTTGACTTTGAAGTTCAAATTATTGAAATTTTCATTGTTTTGGCTGTAACTGGCTGTAACTTTGCTATTATTGAAGGGATCAACTTAATATTATAACAAAACATACTTAAGACTCCACCACGTGACACCACCACGTGACTCCTACACATGACCCTACTACGTGACTTCACCATGTGACTCCACCATGTGACTACCATGTGACTCTACCACGTGACTCCACCAAGGGACTCCACCAAGGGACTCCACCACATGACTCCACCACGTGACTTCACCACGAGACTTCACCATGTGACCCCACCACGTGTCACCACGTGACTCCACCACATGTATCTATTTATAGAATTTTCTATTTATAGAATTTTCTATTTATAGAATTGCATGTTTCTTTTTTTAGAATTGCGTGTTTCTATTTATAGAATTTTCTATTTATAGTATTGCGTGTTTCTATTTAAAATACAAGACAAAACTAATGTGACAAGACAGACTGATTAATTTTATAAAAAGGAAACATTAAGATTTTGTTCAAACATTTCTTTGTTTGCTTGTAGAGAAAGTAAAAAGTCAAGCGTTGCCCCCGCCTGGTGGTGGCTCTTGTTAACTTAGAAATTTTGGTTAAAGTTTTTTGTAAAGTCAAATATCTCAATTATTGCTTGAGATATTCAATTGAAACTTACAATACTTGTTTACAGTAATGCCCGCGTCACACTGTCCCGAAATTGGAACCAGATGGACACACAAATTAATAAATGTTCAAATTCGGATCTAATCGTAATAGCATCGGGTCATTCGGGAGGGCATCTTTTGTAATCGTATAACCCCCGGCTAAATTTTTCAGGCTCCGGCAGCAACTTCGTGAGCGTTCCTAAATTTTTTGGCATGCCAAATAAGCCGGAGGACATTGCGAAGGTTCATTTTCATGTTCAGTTCGTATGCCAATTTCGCGCTTCGTAAGGCCTTCGTGAAGCCATCTTGACAAATCGTATAGTATTCGTCTTCATTTCGTGTAATCATCGGTGCCATCTGGCAATTTTCGCCTCAAGAAGACAATACGAAGGAAATACGAAGATGCCCGAATGTCTTAGGAAGGCAACACGACTACGTGAAGCCCCCGCAATACCGTCATCTCGCCATCGTACTTTGGTACGATGCCATCGAGATGTGACCACGATGTGGGCGGAAGAAGCAAATTTGAGTGGCTCAATCAAATGTATCATGGTGGACGTATAAAAGACTTGCCTCAAACCATCTTCCTCATCAGTAAGTCCTGCACAACTCTATAGACAATACAAAAAAGTTCCATTATTTGCAGTAATTTACAATAATTTTCACAATGGCATATTTTGACGAAAAAAACAAGAAAAAGAAGGCAGCAGCAGTGCTATTATTAATAAACCTAGGAACCATGATAAGCAGCTGTTACAGGTCCAACACCGCCTCTTACAGGTAAAACAATACTGAATTATTTAGTTTTGTCATTTCTTGCTATTTGCCTTTCCAGCATTCGACAATGTACTTATGTTATTTTGTTTTTATGTTTTAGAACAGGGGCAAATCAAGGCGAAGAAAGAAACCGAGATCTGTGTGGGTCAGGAAATTGCTATCAGAGAAAAGAAGAGAAAAGTATGGCCACTACAGCACTCTACTAAAGGAGTTGAAGATAGAAGATAAGAATTTCCTTCTTTAACTATACAAGGCTTCCTAGAAGTCTATACGATGAGGTCCTGCAAAGGATAGAAGGCAGAATACAGAAAAAGGACACATGGTACAGAAAGTCTCTTCCTCCTAGTCTCAAGCTGTCTATCACTCTACGACACCTGGCCTGTGGTGACAGTTATAAAAGCCTGTCCTACAACTTCAGAGTTGCTCCAAACACCATCTCCCTTATAATAAATGAAGTTTGCGATGCCATCAAAGCCGAGTTTGCTGCTGAGGTGATCCAGTGTCCTACTACAAAGGAAGAGTGAACTGCCATTACTGAGCAGTTTGAAAAGAGATGGCAATTTCCACACTGCTGTTGTGCTCTAGATGGCAAGCATGTGGCGGTTACATGTCCTTGGAATACTGGTTCTATGTACAGAAACTACAAGGGCTTCTTTTCCATTGTACTTATGGCCTTGGTCGATGCCGACTATAAGTTTCTTTGGATTGATGTCGGCTCTGAGTGTTCAAGCAACGATGCCAGTATTTACAACGGGTCAGAACTAAAGGAAGGCCTGGAGAGTGCGGACAACATATTTAATCTCCCTGAAGAGAAGTCCTTGCCTGGTGACGACGTTCCTGTACCATACTACATAGAAGGGACAATGCTTTCGGAATCAACAAGAGCCTGATGAACCCGTTCTCTATCAGGAACATGGAGTATCATGAGAGAATTTTTAACTATATACTCTCAAGAGCCAGGCGGGTTGTAGAAAATACCTTTGGTATTCTGGCGCACAAGTTTCGAGTTTTGCTCAGGACCATGAACCAGAGGCCAGAGACATGCAGAAAAATAATCACAACCTGTGTGATCCTTCACAATCTGATCAGGCTGAGATATCCAGCTATCCACAAGAACCTGATGGACTTGGAGGACCAGAACCAAGATGTCATCCCAGGGGGCATGGAGAAATGAAAAAGTACTTCTGGATGTTTACCACGAGAGGGCAAGGAACACTGGAACCCAGGAGGGGAGGCAAATTAGAAGATACCTTAGTCACTTCTTTACCTCAAAGGCAGGTTCGGTGCCATGGCAAGATAAGATGATTTTGTAATTTTCCTGCAAAATATTGACAGTAAATTGAAACAAAGCAGTGATAGTAAAATTGTTACAGAGACATGCTAACATTGTGATGACGAATATATTACTTTCACATTTTGCATTGTATCTGAAGTAAAACTTGTATGGAGTTATAAATGCTGTTTTTGAATCTTTTATTATCGTACTCACAGTACGACGTCGTGTTCCCATCGCATGGCCTTCGTGTGTCCTGCGTGTTAACTATTTGGTAAAAAATTGCATCTTTTAGGTGACTTCGTGTGCGAATCAGATGCAATCGCGTGACCTTCTGTAGGAATCGTACTTCCTTCGGCATTTGAATGACTGTCGACTTATTTCGGAGCCATCTTCGCGCGAAATGTAAAATTCCTTATTCGTATGCACATCTGGTGTCAAATTCGGGACAGTGTGACGCGGGCATAACAATGTACATCAGATTGACAAGTTGGATAACTCTGCCTACAATATTGACAGAATTATGCCCCTTTTTGACTTAGAAATTTTGGTTAAAGTTTTTTTGTAAAGTCAAATATCTCAATTATTGCTTGAGATATTCAATTGAAATTTACAATACTTTTTTATAGTAACAATGTACATCAGTTTGCAAAATTGCATAACTCTGCAAGCAATATTTGCAGAATTATTTGCCCCTTTGAAACTTAGAAATTTTGGTTAAAGGTTAAAGGTCTTCAAAGATATTTACTTGAAACTTTACACATGTACTTAGGGTCATAATTTGAGGGTCATAATTGTATGCCACTGACCAAGTTCCATAACTCTATCTTGCATTTAGGCTGATTCATATCCCCTTTTCTACTTAGTCTCTTGGTTAATGTTAACATGCAAGTTTTACATATCTCAATAACTATTAAAGATATTTATTTAAAACTTCACATATGCATTTAGGGTCATAATTGTAGGTCACTGACAAAGATCCATAATTCTGTCTTGTATTTAGGCTGATTTTTCTCCCCTTTTTCAACTTAGAAATTCATGGTAGAGTTTTGCTTGTAAGCTGTTATCTCCATAACTATTGAAGGGTTTGTGCCTTTTTTGGGACAATTTTATGCATTCATAATAATAAAGCAGTGATTTACTTGATAAAACATCTTAATAACAAGCCTTTGTACCTTTTCTGTCAATTTTATGTATTCATAGGTAATTAGTATTATTATACTCAATAAAACACCCTTGTGACAACCTTCTGAATAGTCGAGCCAATACTGTCCTCCGACAGTTCTTGTTTTTTGAGTTATTGCCCTTTGTTAATTTTCATACTTTATTTTTGTCCTGGTCATTTCTCCTCAAGTATGAAAGCTATGGACATGAAACTTCATAGGATGATAGATCTCATTAAGAAAAAGTGCAGTGTACAAGAACCGGTACTCTGCACATCCTATTTGTGAGTTATTATCCCTTACTAATTTTCATACTTTATGTCCAGGCTATTTCTCATAAATTTTAAAAGATATGGACTTGAAACTTCATAGAATGATAGATCTTATTGATAAGAAGTGCAGTGCACAGAAACTGCTGCTCTGCACTTATTATTTTTTTAGTTATTGCCCTTTGTTAGTTTTCATATTTCATTTTTGTCCTGGCCATTTCTCCTAAACTATATTGTTCACAAGGCGACACATCCGACTTGCGGAGTTCTAGTTATACTTGAAGGGTGACATGCTGTTTTTATCTCCACTTTACAAAGAAATAATGTGGAGCTGTTGTCATGACCCTCTTATCAGCATTGGCATTAGCATCGTTAACCTTTTTGTTAAGGTCCATTTTTGCCAAGTAAAAGCCATACACTTCAAACATGTTCATTGTTATAGAAGGATGTTATGTATATTAAGGGCAGATAATCCTTAAATTAATTTTTGGAAACTTGTATTGTGACCAACTATTCTTTTTTGCTTGAAATGTTTCTTTTATCATACTCTCATAATTTAAATAAATTCTATGAAACAGTTTTCGTTTTGCTATATGTAAATCTAGCATATGCCTTCAAGAAGACTTGTCATGTGCAAAATGCCAGGTAGAGAAGTGAAGGTTCTACTTGGATGTTAAATTAGTGCATTCATGGTTGTGTCTGGCCATATTTTTGTCATTCATTGTTGAAATAATTAGGCCTACTTGAAATTTATTATTTATAACACCCTTTAAAATACTAATACCTATGGGGGCATTCATCTGTTGTCTCTGATTACAAGTTTTGTATTTCTGTGAGTAAATAAAGTGCAACCCCGTTTATTCGAGGTGCCTGGGACTGAATATTTACTTCGAATAATCGATGGGTTCGAATAATCGAAATCGAAATATTGTGATAGACGAAAACTACTCCACTTTGACAAATCATCGCAAAACTACCGTTTACAACACACTTGCTTCCTGTAATCAATTGAGAAAAATAAATATTTAAGAAAAGATGCGTAAAAATTATTGTATTGACATTGAAGACATAAATACTTACATTTTATTTTACATTATGCATCGTTTCGTTTCATGCAAAGCCTTGATAATGGCCGTGTCGTCACTACAGTATTTACAACTAAACTCTGGTGTTTTCGATTAGGATAAATTAAGGGTCTCATGTAGCGTTGCAATTAATGAAAAAAATGTTTTGCATGTTTTGACAAATTCACATATACGGATTGTATAAAAATTATTGCTGTCATCTTCAACAAAATCGGACACGGTGCATAGCTTTTCATTTTAGGTAATTAAATGTGATTAAAGAACACACAAAGAGTTATTATCATGATTGTCTAATTACACGCATGACTGTGGATATTTTTCACAAGTCGACTGGTCAGCGAGTGGATCTGCGCCAATTAGTCTGGCTTCGAATAATAATTAGGCTGGCTTCGAATAATAGGTGTGAAATTCTTTCATAATTGTATAATCGGGACCGAAATTTTACTTCGAAAAATAGGAGGTATTCGGATAATGCATTTCGAATAATACGCTCATATTTATATTGTTTTATATAGAGATAAAAACGGGACCACCAATCTACTTCGGATAATGCCGGGTATTCGAATAAAGGGTTGTCGAATAACCGAAGTCGGACTGTATTTGAATACTTTTCTTTCAAAATAATTTTGGTTATGTAAACAGCATATTTCAAGCTATCAATATTTTAAGAAACTAAAGACTTCTATTTGAAAAAATTCTCTTGTGGATTTTAATTAACTTCTGTATTTTAATTATTTCAGACCCAGGCAATACTGGTCAGGCTGATTTTTCACTCATTGAAGCAGAGAATGTTTTCATCAATTTCAATGCTTCTGTATGTGAAACACCAGAGTATAAGTTTAGAGTTAGGCATGTCTTCTTATCAACTGACACACGACGTCTGGACTTTACAATTCTACAGATAACGAACAGAAATGATGCCTTGCCAAAGGGACTGAAGTTGGATAAAAGGCCTGGTAACACACGAACAAAAACATTACATGGAATTGGGTATGGTGACCCTGAAAACCCATACTGTAAGGTGTTAGATAATTCCTGTCCTATAATTCCCTCAATAAATACAAGAATTCTGGATTGTGAGACATGGCTTTATGACAACAATCGTGGATTCCCAGATCAGAATGTACCCCCAGTTGCACAAAATGGAGCATATGCTGGGACTAATCGAATACAACGTTTTAGGGCACTTGTTCAGGAGATGGGGTCTGATCCTTGTATTGTAGATAAAGGTTACAAGTATATTGATAGGGAACAAAATATTTTCTTAGATATTTGTTTGGAACACCGAGGGTCTGGCTCTCCTTTTCTGACAAGTGACGGATTTGTCAAGGGTATACTTACTAATGGTCATCCAGAATTTTTTTACCTGCTTCCTAAACTTGTACAGGCTGGCTTTCCGAGTGATAAAAGATTTGAATGTATTTTGAAATTGGAATATGTACACCAAAACATTTCAGAACGGGACCCAGTCTTAGCTAATAAATTGTTTGGCTAAATGTCTTACCAGGGGCTTAGTTATTTTAAGATTGCCTGTACAAATTGTCACCCGAGACCTCTCAAGATTTTTTGAAATTCCTTAGTTGTCTGTCCTTTTATAGTTTAATAGAAAGACCAGTTTAGGTCTCATGAGAAATAAGAATGAGTTATGGTAAAGAGCATAATAGATTTTGCTTCATCTGTCCATCATTTTGGCACCAAGTTATAATTGTACAAGTTTCCTTTTGAATTCAGGTTTAAGCATATGAAACCTTTTATTGCTTTTGATGTTGTACCGATATGTTGCTAAGGTTTTGCCAATTTAACATGTTACTCCACCCATTTTGATTAAGCACATATGTACGCATCCATTATTTTACAACATTATGACTGTACTTGTTTAGCAAAACATACATCTGTACGTACTGTTACTGTGTCATTCAACTGCATTTGTAATTGTCATGGTTGTCACTTCTCATGCAATTGTTTTAAACACTTCCAATTAGACACAATGAGAAGCCAATTCTAGAATCTTTACTAGCTCATTTAATCTGAAGATCAGATCTGTTAGCTGTGACATAAATCTCTGTTATGATGTTGGTCTGTTTATTGCAATTTTAATCAATCTTTTGTGACATTGATTCATTGGTTGTGACATTGATCCATCTGTTGTCATAATTCAAATTGCTGTGACTTGACATGTAAATGCTGTGGCATTAATCCAACTGCTGTGACATAATCTGCTGTGTCAAAAATCCTTTTGCTGTGTCATAATTCAATTTGCTGTGACTGTCATCTCACTGCTGTGACATTACTCCATAAACATAAAATTTGAATTTCTTATGCAGATCAGCTGGGGCACTTAAAACAGAAAGATATGCAGAAGATAATTAAGAAGATAAATAAATTGAAAATCCACTTTTTGTGCTATTCTTCATCGATTTTAGTTGTAATGCTTTTCAAATTTGGTTAATTGTTCACAATTAGAAAAAATAATCTGGATAAAAAAACAGAGTGATCAAATTATATAAAATTTTGCACACAAGTTATTGGTCTAGACCTACATGAAATGGAACATTGATCTTGAAAAATTATTTCCAGACCTAAAATGTCAAAAAACCTCTGTGGAGTCCCTTTAAGATTTATTTGCTGTGATATCACTTAATCTTCAGTGACATTTATCCATCTGCTTTGACATTCATCCATCTGCTTTGACATTCATTCATTTGCTGAGCCATTTATCCACCTGCTAGGTTTGTGTCTGTTTAATGTAAAAATGACTTGATTTAAGATGTACTTTTATTAAGCATAAATTTACATGTAATGTAACCCTGCAATTTCATTGTGCTATTCTCTTTTATATGAAGGGATATAGATTTGATTCTGTTTTTATTTCAATCCACCAGATCTTTCCATCTTTAAAATAGTGTGGCTTGCCTTGCCCTTAAATGACAGCCATCCTCTAACAGTAATACTCATACAAATGTAGATTGAGCATATAGGTCTTACTTTTTATGTAAGAGTAGTCTCACAAGAGTGATTATCCTTGACTTAGTCTACTGCTATGTAAGTAAATGAAAGAAAATTTTTAAAAAAATGATATGATAGTGTTAACTTATTGAAAAAAGATGAATGAATCTCTGTTTTACTTTCACTTTTGAGCAGTTTTAATATTGTTATGCCCCCACTTCAAAAAAGAGGGGGTATATTGCTTTGCATTTGTCTGTCGGTCCATCGGTCCGTAGACCAAATGGTTTCCGAGTGATAACTAAAGAACCCTTAGGCCTAGGAACTTCAAACTTCGTATGGTGATTGGTCATGACCAGTAGATGACCCCTATTGATTTTGGGGTCAAGGTCACATTGACCTTGTAGGTAAAAACGGTTTCCGATCAATAACAAAAGAAATCTTAGGCCTAGGAACTTCAAACTTGGTATGGTGATTGGTCATGACCAGTAGATGACCCCTATTGATTTTGGGGTCAAGGGGTCAAAGGTCACATTGACCTTGTAGGTAAAAACGGTTTCCGATTAATAACTAAAGAACGCTTAGTCCTAGGAACTTTAAACTTGGTTTGGTGATTGGTCATGACTAGCAGATGACCCCTATTGATTTTGGGGTCAAGAGGTCAAAGGTCACATTGTCCTTGTAGGTAAAAGGGTTTCCGATCAATAACTTAAGAACGCTTAGGCCTAGAAGTATTAAACTTGGTATGGTGATTGGTCATGAACAGCAGATGACCCCTATTGATTTTGGTGTCAAGGGGTCAAAGGTCAAGGTCACATTGACCTTGTAGGTAAAAACGGTTTCCGATCAATAACTAAAGAACGCTTAGGCCTAGGAACTTCAAATTTGGTATGGTGATTGGTCATGACCAGTAGATGACCCTTATTGATTTTGGGGTTTAGGCGTCAAAGGTCAAGGTCACATTGACCTTGTAGGTAAAAACGGTTTCCAATCAATAACTAAAGAACGCCGAGGCCTAGGAACTTCAAACTTTTTATGGTGATTTGTCATGACCAGTAGATGACCCCTATTGATTTTGGGGTCAAAGGGTCAGTGTCAAATTGACCTTATACTTTAAGATGGTTTCTGACCAATGACTCAACAAGTCAAGTTGCCTTGGTTGATATTTTTATATTAAACT
The DNA here is from genome assembly GCF_026571515.1 of Ruditapes philippinarum. NCBI lineage: Eukaryota > Metazoa > Mollusca > Bivalvia > Venerida > Veneridae > Ruditapes > Ruditapes philippinarum. The sequence continues at coordinate 127,010 of NW_026858185.1, forward strand.
AAAAATGCTTTTGGTATACACATTTGAAGGTCTTATGTAATATAACAACTTGGCTGTCATTAATTAGGCCTACATGATTCATAAAATTTATGCATATTTTATTTGGTAAGATTTGTAATAACTTAAATTGCTGCACACAACCTATGGAGTCGCAGTAATTATTATAACCTTGTGACTAGTCATGAGCAGTAGATAACCCTTATTAATTTTTTGTTCACTGGGTCAGAAGTCATGCATAATAACCTGATCACATGACTAATTGGCTGCCCATAGGGGGCATACATGTTTTAGAAACATATCTTGTTAGACTTTGATTTATTAGAAATTTAACCAGAGTTATGGCCCTTTATTTAGTCAAACTAATGGAATTCCGAAATTGCTTCGTATTGTGTTGAGCTGCATGTTGTATGGATGATTTAAGTTTTATTATATATCAAGGGGAATGTGTCCAGTGGTTATACATATCTGGTTGCTTAATTTATTTTAAGATGCTTTTTGTTGTTTTGGATTTGAATATTTATTGTATGTACCTGTTAATATTTGTTGTTGTTGTTTTAAGTGGCACACCTCCAGATGAGAAAAAAATATCTTAAAGAAAAACTTAAGAAAAACATTTCTACTGAAAGAAAGCGAAATTTAATTTATATCTATAAATTATGACAGAATTTATGATTTTGATCACAAAATTTTTACTCTGTTACAGAATAACAGAAAAGTTATATAGGTAATTTTAATGTAAGTAAAGTGTGTAAGTCTGTATTTGTGCATAGATATTTTATATAAAACAAGTTTTCAGTTTTCATTAAAAGGAACAGAGTTCTTGAATAAAGTGGTAAAAATGTAGTTTTAAAAAAATCGCACAAATCTAAAGATGTGCTACTTTGAAACATTATAAATATGTTCCCAGTGTGCAATTCATTATAATGGTGTAGTTACTGTTATGTGTTTTTCTCAGCAATATTTTGCAGCAATAATGATGTATAAAATATACGCAATATAATTTTAAAGGTTTACATTATAGTGAAATGAATAAAAGTCATTCTTAGAACAAAACAAATAAGGTTTTCTTTGAACAAAATCATTTAAAGAACTATCAATTTGTAAGTGATTTTATGTGAAGAAGCTATCCAGCTAGCATGCACAATGTTGGTAGTCTTATGTGCCTGAAATAATGCTTGTATGTCATCATGTGACCTTTCCTATGTTGGTGTGACTTAAAACACAACCCAAAATAAAAAAATCTGTCTTAATTGCATTAAACAGTGAAAAAATGATTTAAAGAAGAATAATAGTATTTACAATATACAGCAATACTTTGTGTACTGTTGCAATACATCACATTATTACATTATAGCTTTTCTTTGCAATACAAAGCTTTGTTATACATATTGCCAGATACTGAGATATTGCAAATAAAATACGAAGGAGTAAAAAAATCAATAGATATCAAAATTGATTTACAATTCGAATCTCAAACAACTTGACTTGTTTGTAAATGATTTTCATGAAACTTGGCCAATTTTTGTAAGATATTTTAGTTATTTAAATCATACTGCAAAATCATTATTTTTCGTGGGGCTTGAGTTTTTGTAGTTTTTGGTGATAGGTCAATCCACGAATTTAAGATTCAACGAAATTTTATTTTGTCTGCTGTGTGGAATACAGTATGATTATTTTATATTACATGTGTATTATTTGCATGCTACTTGACCTTTGTGACAAAACCGCAAAATTTCATGCCACAATATCAGTCTTAATAATAGTAGTTGTAGAATTTTCACTAGATCATGCATTTTCTAAATTCACTTCACTGTATATAATTCACATTAGATTTCTTTAATCATTTGAGTATATTCAAAGTTCACAACAATGTACTATTAGTCAAAATTAGTTTTTGTTTTGTTTCAGATATCGTAGTCTTAGATCATGCAAAGTTTAAATAAATTTTGATACGTAAATTTTCAATCTGCTATTTGTATATACATTTATGTAAGCTTAGACTACGCCTTTAACTTTTTTGACCAATTGTTTGTTAGTGCTTAGTTTTATTGTATACCACCTTTTTGCTTGTTTTTTTTTTTTTAACATAAGTTGTTTTGAAATTTCTGTATGATCTAGTTTTTTATTGGGCGAAGACTGTATGGCCTAGTTTTAATACATTGCAGGTATAAGATGTATGTAAGAAAAATGTTACTTGTTTCAGTTTTGTAATGCACAAAGTCATGTGATTAGCAGACGATCTTTATATTTATGTGTTTATATTTATACTCCACATTTGTGCCATAAATTCATTTTAAGCCAGTGATTTTTATTATATTATATTTACAGATATACTATACTCAACTTTAGATAAGATACTTTTATAGCAGAAATTTCTTGAAACCTAGAAAATTCTTACTAAATATGTGTAATTTGGATGAAAGCGTGCAGAAACTATGTTTGGGAAGCTGCATTACCTATTACTGGTCAAGTTGATTTGATCCTTTTTTAAAAAAAAACTGCCAGTTGTTTTAACACTACATGTATGTATTCATACTGTGTTTGTACCCGTAGTGTGTAGAGTTTTAAGTGAAACAATTACATTCTCTGTGTGCTGAAAAGATGTTTATTTTAACTCTTTAAAAGAAATTGTATTGCAATTATCAGTATTTTAAAATATCAGATCTGATTTGAGCATAGTATATCTTATTTTAATGTAGAAAGTATTCTGTCTGTGTTTGTTGATTTTAAATGATTTTTAAGGTGTAGATTTTTGTAAGACTTTGAAGTAAATTGAAGGCTTTTTATCACGGAATATTTGAATACTGTTATATACAGAGGGTGAGGTGGTATTTCAAAAGTAATGAAATTGATTATCCTGCTGCCCGGCTTGGTTTTAGGTTCACATGAAATACATGTACATACAGATTATAAGAAAGTATTTGAGAATAATTGATTTGTACTGTAAATACTGACACCAAATTAACAAATATACATGCAGTGTCACATGTAGAGGACATTGAATGAGTGTAGGTTTAATACTTAGTTTATTGAACGAGTTGAATAAAATCATAATTATGTGAGCCTCTGGCGAGCATAATATTGTTTTATTCAATTTGTTCAATAAATTTAGTATATAATCTACACAAATATAATATTCAATTTATCACATATTCAAAAAGAGAATGATTTACAGTTAAAACGAGTCATTTTTCATTGACGTGCCTATAGTGTAACGCTAACAGTTAGTGTACTTTAATGCTATCTTTACATATAGGGCAAATGACGTCACATCAAAGTATTATTATATTAAATTGCTTTATCACACACCCGTGCCGATTTTGCGACTCCGTAAATATGGTATTGCACGGTCGTGCATATATTTTGACGTGACGTCATTAGCGTTATGCAAACAAAGTGTAAAGACGCGCTAAATGTTAGCGTTCTACTATAGCACGTCAACGGAAAATAACTCTTATTTCACTTTAAACGGTCTTTATTTTGGGTATGTGATAAATAGAATATTAAATTTGTGTAAGTTCATTACTGAATTTATTGCACGAGTTGAATAAAATAATATTATGCTCGCCAAAGGCTCGCATAATATAATTTTATTCAACTCGTGCAATAAATTCAGTATTGAACTTACACTCATTCAATATCCTCTATTTATTATACTCCCGCGCCATGGTTTATGTGATGAAAGTCTTTTACAGAGGCAGCAAATACATACCGGTACTGTAAACATGCAATCATTGATAGTCTAGTGAAAAGGGTTGTACAAATCTGAGGTAATCAACAACTTGGTAGTTTACAATAGCGTTTTAGTTAATGTAAATTTGCCTTCTGCTGCCATGCAGTTATTATGTACATTGTATATTATTATGTACATTGATGTTGCCTTTTTTTATTACAGTGTAAAGACATTTTTTCTTGTGAAGGTTTTATGATATTAAGGTTGGATATTCTGATCATGGATAAATGTTCTGATATTCTGTGAATTAGAAAACTAAAATTTTTTAGTGTTTTTTGTTTGAGTTTAATCACTGGAGAAAAAAAAACACAACGATTTTGCTAATTATCAGTAAATGAATTGTATGTTTGATTTTCAAATGAAGTTGTTATGTTTTGTATCAGCATGTATTGATTGTTACGATTTTGTTAACACCAAAGCAGGTACACTGTGATCAGTTGTGTTGAGAGGAATTTTGACCAAGAATTTTCAATGCAAGTTTGTTAGTGTTGTTTTGATTACTTCATTGTTAGTCTATATTAAAATGTTAACCTTTGTATTGCTGAATTTCCTTAATGTTCTTACCAAGCTTCCAGTATGAAATAGTTCATGATCTACTTATTGGATAATCCCAGGTAATTATCACTATGGAATTTTGGAAGTTTGTCTGCTAAAAGTCAGACTGTGCACCCATATAGGCTTGCCTGGCTCTGTGCTGGTGGCAAGGGCTTTGACATTTTGGTATCAGCATTAGAAAGAGGGGTAAATGTAAATTTATTTCATGTTATACATTGATGTGTTGACTCATACATTTGTATATACTGCATCATTTATAATTATGTCCACATAAAAATAAATTCTAAAAGTCTTGTTCAGTTCTGTTTACTTTTGTTCCTTTTGTTTTTAGTAATTTAAGCCATCTTAGCTAGTAAGTTGGCATGTAGTACCAATGGTTTTAAATTGGGGACAAAATATATAATTCAATCCCAATTTTAAAGGCACATTTTGCCTCAGAACTTAAATACATTTTTACTTCAGAAAGGGCAAACATGAATTTTAAAATGTTTAAATAATGGTTTTAGAGAATGTTAGATGCTTGTTACTTGCAGAAAGTAGCAAAAATATGGTATAATTTGTCAAATTAAAAGGAGAATAATGTTAACAAAGCAGTATTTTGACTTCCATACAAAATACTAATCCTCGATAACTACTTTTTTGCCAAAAAGCAACAGATGAGAAAGATGGTTCTTGTAATTGGCCTATGACTGATTTTATAGATACTGATAATAGAAGTACACCAATAATTTTTTTTTTTCAGAAATAAAGAAATTTAAAATAAAAGCATTTCTGAGGCATAATGGGCCTTTAAACACGGCTTACTAACTGATCTTTTCAAAGTCCATTAATCTTGACCAGCCTTGTATTACTGGTACTAGAATGTATTGCAATCATTTGCAAGTATTGGTACTGATACTGAATTACACAAAATTAGCTTCTTCTGGTACTGGAATATATATAGATCCCTGACCTGGCAGTCATGTAATTCATTTCCTAAGTCATTGAGCACCAGTCCTGAACTTTGTAAATATTTAGGATGAAAACTATGCTGTTTTAAAAAAAAATTGTTAATCAGATACTGATGATACCAATAATAATTATTTAGGTTGTCCCTGTGCATTAATAAATATGAGAAAGTAATTAATGTCAAAACTGGCTTTGCATATGTATACATGTAAATGACTTCATAATCCATCATATATTTTTGATGGAATTTAATAAAATATATATTTTCACCACCATTATCTTAGCATTTACTCTACAATGTGCATATACATAATGTGTGACCAAAATCACATTTTGTATGTTAAAAGAACCTCGATGAAAAAGCCTATATTTAACACAAATCACAATTTTGTTTTGTCTTGCCAGCATGATTTGCCTTATATGTGATAAGATAACCCAGAAATGAGAAAATAAATCTTTACAAACTTCCTTTATTTATTTCTTCTCACTAGTGTGTATGCTGCTATGTCTATTCATTGAACTTTCTTGAAATATGATTTTTTTCCAAAACGGCTTATAAGTTTTTTTGATATACATGTATATGTGCTGTTTTTAGTTTAATAATATTTTATTGTACGGATACAGTACATGGTTTCCTGGGGGGGGGGGGGGGCGATGCTGACATGTGGGTGGAAGATTTTGACAAAATAATGCTACAGACAAAAGTAGCGCTTGTTTGAATCTTGGGCCAGCATCTTGTTCTTGTGGCCATCTCATCTTATGAGTGGCAATGTACTTTGCTTATATATGTGTGTACACTAATGTTTTTAGTCCCCTACCGGTTTACCGGAGGGGACTTTAGGTTTACCCTCCGTCCGTCTGTCCGTCCGTCCGTCCGTCCGTCAGTCCGTCTGTCCGTCCGTCAGTCCGTCCGTCCGTCCGTCCACAAAACTGGATCCCGCGATAACGCAAAAACTACTGAAAATATTTTAATGAAACTTGATATATGGATAGATGGCAGTATGGAGATTATGCACGTCTTTTTCTTTTCTTCCTATCTTGAAAATTCAGGTTGCTATGGCAACAAATAGACTGAAAATATGGCAAATTTTACACATAACCTGGATCCCGCGATAACGCAAAAAGTACTGAAAATATTTTTATGAAACTTGATATATGGATAGATGGCAGTATGGAGATTATGCACGTTTTTTTCTTTTCTTCCTATGTTGAAAATTCTGGTTGCTATGGCAACAAATAGACTGAAAATATGGCAAATTTTACACATAACCTGGATCCAGTGATAACACAAAAAGTACTGAAAATATGTTTATGAAACTTGACATATGGGTAGATGGCAGTATGGAAATTATGCACAGCCTTTTCTTATCTTCCTATGTTGAAAATTCTGGTTGCTATGGCAACAAATAGACTGAATTTCAAGATTTCTGATTCTAGTTTTTAAGTTTTTGCACTATAAGTTCTTTATTTCTTAAGGTATTTTCTTCAAACTTTAAATATAAGTTGCTTGTCATCAACCACATCATATGTGACAAGGTTTACAACTCTAGCACAAAATTTATCAGAATTACCTCCCTTGAACTTAAAATTTTCATGAAAAAAACATTGTTTTTTTTAATAACTTCTTTTTCTGAATGTATCTACTTCAAACTTCATATAAATGTTTCTTATTATCACTCAACATTTGTGAGTGTTCAATACTCTAGCAAGACTATTTCCAGAATTATGCCCCTTTTGAACTTAGACTTTTTTTTGAGAAATTGGTAACTTTTTACTCCAACTTCTTCAATCATGATAGGACTTTAAAAATGTTATATTTTGATAACAGGGATGTTTAAAAAATAACTTTAAAGTGTCCTTCAGTCCGTCTGTCTGTACATAAAAACTGTTTCCTGTGATCACTTTTAAAGAACTTTTTCAACAAATTTACTTAAAATAGGAACCTAAGTGAATGGCCAATGGCCCTTCAGAATGTTGCTTGGGCTCCTACCGGTAGGGGACTTATGGATTGCTTGCAATACTATGATAATTGCTTGTTGTAAATATTATGATGGTATGGAATTAAGAAAATATATGTAATTGGGGTGGGCATGGGAGGGGTGTCCCCTCCGATAGATTGAGAAAATTTGAAATGTGAGGTTGAAAATGGTGTTACGTACCTAAATAGAATTACCCTGGTGTTTAATAGTAAGCATTTACAAAATAACAGCACACATACCAATGTTTCTGCGACCGTTGATAAAATTAATTTCAAACACTCGATCAATTTACTCATCTTAATAATAGACGATTTTCCTAAATAAAGCGTTATTAAATTACTGTGGTTTTTACAAATTCTAAGAAATTTATATGATAAGCCATATATGGTAAATATTATTTAAAGTATTTCTTTTTACCTTGAATTTTAGCATTTTCATTAAACCAAGAATTCTTGGATAATTGATATAATAAGAAGTAAAAGGTCGTAAGTGCATTTTTCATAATTTTCAGGAACAGAGTTTAAAGGTTTATACCTGTTTAAAAAAATCAAAACTTGAATCCAGAGAAAACAAATTTTTCTTATGTTAGATGTTATTATCTCATCTTTATATTTTAGTATACAAACATACAAAATATCTAATCAATCAATCAATATCATCAATACTGTACATACGCCCTTTTTCTCCTACTACTTTTTGCCACAGGCGCTTGTCACATAATCAAATATTTTACATAATCGGTCTATATATGTATATAAAGATATATACATATATAGACCGATTATGTAAAATATTTGATTATGTGACAAGCGCCTGTGCTTTTTGCTATGAGAAGGTCGCATATGGCAAATATGACCTTATGCCGCCAAGGGAGAATAACTGTTCATTCATATAAGGTAGTATTTGACAAATACTACCTTTCATTCTTAACAAATACACAAAACTTACACATGCTTAGGGTGACATATGACACATCTGACCTTTTACCACTTACTTTTATCTGAAATCGTGCACATTCACTATAAAATTTAAAACAATAAATCCTTATGAAAAACATTGAATATTACTGTTCTTCATGTATGTATTGAGAATAATGGGTCACAATTACTAAAAGATGGCATAAACAGTCCTGTAAGCAATGGAATAAAAATATATACCCGTTTGAAAGTGTTCAAGTTATAATGATAAAGACGTAAAATCCATACAAGTTTTCAAGGGTAACAAATATAAAACTTTTTCTGTTTTCACATAATCACGATTGTCAGTTTGACAGGATGCCATACTAATACATCCTAACTTTTAAACACAAAATCAATCGGACATTTTTCTCACTTAAATTTCTATACATGTATAGAACAACATACTTTTTTATTCGTCTGTTATAATGTTAGCAGTTATTGTAAATATTTTAATATTCTTCATCTTCATACTCTGAATTTTCAGGAAGGAAGTCTTTGTTGGTTTTGTTTGTTGGTAAGTGGAACTCTTCGGGAATAATGTCTTTCGTGCAAAGATTTACAAGATCAGTCTTTTTCTGCCCTGAAATTTCAAGACGGGAATTGTAGCACTTTCCAATTTCTGTGTCGTTTTGGGGCAATATTTTTGGTCTGCCTTTGTTTCTTGTAGACATCTGCAATGTGTCAACAGTCTGAAATTCCTTCTCATCGAAAGTATAGTTTACCAAAATCTGTGTAGGATTCTGTTTTGTAACTCTAATCCATCGTACGTTTAGCCATTTGATAAGTTTGCCATCAGATGTTTTTTGCAAGTTCAGCTTGTACTTTCAAACAAATGCTTTGAAATTAAGAACATGTCCAAACTTCAAAGGAACTGCCACGTAAGGGTTTGATTTTCTAGCCATATTTATCACAGTGCTCCACTGAGAAGGGACATAGACGGATGTTTTCTTCTTCGCATGTTCAATTGTAGAATGGACAGCATCACATTCCATTTGACTGTGGCCTGACTGTAAAAACTTGTGATTGATAGCTTTCAATTGGGGTTGTTTAGCAATCATGTATAAATATGATGCAGCAACAAATCTATTTCTATTTTGGCCACCGCATGTGTCTGAATAGTATGTAACTTCAGTAGCTCCCGATAAACAATATGATTCTGTAGTTTTCAACAAACAAGTTGCAATTTCGCACGATCCCCTTTTGCCATGGGTTTCATCCCACATGTGGCAAAGAACATGTCTGTCCGCAAGATTGTACACTGTATGGTTGTAGCAACAAAGTTTACGAGAATAATATCACTCAGCGGAATTCCATAAACGACAGCCTACTGTTTACTGTCAACTGCCTACTGTCAACTGCTTACTGTCAACTGCCTACTGTCAACTGCTTACTTTAAACTGCTTAATGCTTACAGCGACTGTTTAATGCTTACTGTTAATTGATAAATGCCTACTGCTACACCTGTCTAATACCCGATTAATTGCCTGAAAGTAAATGTTGACTTTTTATGTCCTTCTTCCAATGTGTTTATATGTTACAATGAGGCCGTTTGAAACAGTATTGGTCAAGGAATTACTCAGTATCATTTATGAAGACTTTGACTGAAACCTTGGAACTTGTTACATTTATACATGTACATGTATAATTCTCGTTTTACTAAGCAGAAAAATAAGTATATATCTTTGCAGGCATCTGGAACTTTTCCAAATCATAGACCTGTGAACTTTATAGAAATGTTAAACTAACCAAATATTACAATTTTTTTCTGTCATTAAATCTTGTTCGGTAATTTTGAGCTACCAAATATAACTGCTTGCTTAATTATTTATACATGTATATCCCTGTTCAAGCTTAGATACATCTACCATATAACATGTATATTATAATATTTGTTCATTAAATGATATTGACCCTACCCTATAACTATAGAGCTTAATGGTATTTTTAAACGGAGGCCTTGTAATGTCATGAACGTCTTTGTTTTTACATTTAAATCACAATGGTCAGTTTTAAGTTCGCATTTTGAAAATAATGCAATAATGTTTTGTTAAAAAATAATCTAGGTAATGGTTCTCAAAACATAGATATATAGATTTTCAGAAAAAAATATATATACCAGTCACGTCTCGGATTACCAGTAGTTTATTCTGATAAACGTTAAACGTACTGGGAGAGTATACACACTTCATGGTCCAAATCATACATGGAACCGTTTAGTTCTATCTAAAAAAGTTACTACTTGTTCTGGTGATTGTAGACCGTACATTTATACCTTAATTCTACAAAGCCTTAGATTTGACTCAAGAAAATGTTACTTTAGTAGATGTTAAAAAAGCATGATGAGTAACATGTCAATTATTGTGTTATAATTGGAAAGTCGATGCATAATAAAATCATTGAAAGATCTTTGAGTTACTTGGGCATTATTAATACAAAGTGTTGTTAGTATTTGTTTAGCGATATGATGAACTGCGGTATCCTAAATTTGAGTCACTGTAATGCCTTCCGCATGTAATTTCTTAGTTTTTGCAGTATTGCCTGTGTTACATTCTGATTTTTATAATTTATGATAAAGGCATTAAAACCACATGATAGAAAACAGATTAATCAATATATTGCTGGACGGCCGTCTTTTTATTTCATTGCCTTAAGAAAACAGTGTTTATAGGTTAACTTGTAAAGCTGTTTTCAGTTAACTTGCCAGATATTGGAGCTTCAGATGTATTTCTTATGGAGCTAATGGTATACGTAATCTTCATCTTCCTAATACATACTTTTCGCGATCCCATCCATTTAAAATTGATGGACTAAGACACTGTTTAACCCATTACCCGATATACACGCCTTTTAACGCCTTTTTCACCCTCTTTTTTTTGTTGTCTCAAATGGTAAAACAAATGCCTTATTTAGGCCCCCCAACACTTGTTTTTGTTTGAGAAATGCTATTTAAAAAAGTGACCACATTTTCGGCGCCGCCCCCAACTAAAAGATACATCAGGGGATTGCCAGAAGGAGGCACAAGAAAATTTTGGACTTGTGAGAGGCTAAAAATGACCCCAGATCGATCATAAGGTAACTTGTAACCAACGCTGAAAAGCATTTGACTCTATCTCGACTATTTAGAAGTTGCAGCATTTTGAAATCAATTTTGATGGAAAAAATCAACGCAAAATACTGATTTTTGGCAATTTTGAGATGTCCCCTCGTTGCCATGGTAACAGGAAACTTAAGTCTGGGCATGTTGTTACAAAGGCAATGGTCCAGTCAACATTTGTGCCAAGTTTGATTAGTATTGAAGCAGTTTTTTTATAGTTTTATAGCAATTTGAACATTTCAATGAAAACATCCATTTTTCACAAAATGCTCGTGAAGTAATGAGTTAAATGTGGACAATGTTGAATATTGTTTTTTTTTTCAAATTGGTCATGTTACAACATTCAACAAACAAACTTTGCTTTATGGTTAACATATATATAACCATTTTCAATTCATTTTGTCATAATTTTGTTTTCCGGGGAGCTAAACATAAACAAAATTACAAGAAAATTATGATATTTTATTTTTAAAGAACTTTTTTATTTACAATTAAAACGAAAACAAAATACACTTATTGATTATAACACCACATAAAAAGTATGTTAAGTTCCAATAATGAGACCAGTAAGCTAATATTTTCTTGTTTACACCGTTATTTTATAAAAAAATTATGACACGCCTGTAAAAAATCAAAATCTATATAAAATATTTGTAAAGTTTCAGGGAAAGCAATTAATGTAAAAACAGGATTATAGTTAAAAGTTCTGTTATGAATTATATACATGTAGTTGTTATGAAATTATATTAATGTAAATATACTCTGCAATGTAAAGTGATATACACGTTGTAAGAAAGGTAACTTAAAAATGCTTCATATCATATCATAGAAGCTCTACACTATCCCGATGTCACAGAACTGTTTACCATTGTCTTGTCAATTGAACTTGTCAAACCTCTAGAACCCTGATAGAAATAGTAATGACTTTCTGGCAAATACGAAGGCAGATTTGCTCATTGGTTTTACTTGAGGTAATTGCAAAAAGAAATAGAAGAAATAACTAACCTAAAAGTTCACTTTTAAGTGTGTTTGTTAACAAGATAATTATAAAAATTATATAAAAGATGGATTTTAAACAAACACGTCAAAAAAATATATTGTAACATTAACATGATCTATCAGAAATTTTTAAGTAAATATAAATAGTTAAGAATCTATTATTTATCATAATTTTTCAATTGCACAATTGAATTAAAACAAGAGAATAACGATGGCTTTTCATAAAAGTAAAATAAGCTGATCCAAACTGTAATTTATCACTTCATGTTTGCACTCTTTATGTCATTGAAATATTGAACGTTTTTGAAACAATTTGAATACAGCCGAGTTTATCTTTGTTTATGCTTTCATAAGATCCAATACATTTATGTAGTCTTTTCCTCTTCCCCTGTTATTTCAATATTTTCATACAGGTGTATTGGTTCTGTAACTTGTCTGTGAAGTCAATGAAAGTATAAGCTGTTCCTCCATTGAAATGTTTCTGTCAGATTTATCATCCTCTGTACTAGAATAAAATTAATTCTACAATTGGTATTATTAACTTTCAAAGCTCATATCTTTGCATCATAAACTATCAAGAGTGCAATCAACTTAACAATTATGCATTACATAACATCTAATAAGGAATTACACATTTATAAGCTTTAACTAACAGCCAATGAAAACTGAACCTAAATGATCTCTAAATGAATTCACACATTTTTGATTATGAGAGAATGTTTAGCCTAAATTTCACTAGTGATTTCACCAGTATATTACAGATATTCTTCTAGAAATGTATTACATTGTCAAATGAAAGTTTAATAAACTATGAAATTCTAAATAAAATAAGGGAGTGTTGACATAATGGTCCAGATCTCCGCCTCTCAACCGAGGAATAGTGGTGGGCTCAAGCCCATCCATGTTGATTGTAGAACACAGATTCTTTGTGAATAAGTTATTATTAAGTTGATTTACCCTAAAATGAGTCCTATATTTGACAATTTATCAATCACCTGTGCAAGAGGCACGTGGAACCATTTCATAACATAATCAATGCAATGGTGGGACATACACAAGTCATTGCAATGAATTCGAAGGCTTAATTATAAAAAAATCCTTTTTAATTTACTTACCATTGTTTTCCCAGCAGATTTTTTTTCAACAAAATGGCGGGTACACATGTGTGTACATTCAGAATACTTCTATTTGATCCATGCATAGACTTAGACTGTCAATAAGCAGTTAGCAGTAGGCAGTGAGCAGCAGGCTGTCCAGTTAGCAGTAGGCAGTGAGCAGTAGGCTGTCGTTTATGGAATTCCGTACTCACTGACGAGTGGACGAGTGAGCACGGAGTTGTCAGAACGGCTTGAAGGTCAAATGTTGCCACAAAGTAAGTTTGATCTGTCTTTGCTTTTTCTTTATCTTTTGCCTTTTCCTCACTGGCTTCAACTTTCTGTTGCTGGTGAATTTCGTATTCCTTTTGTAAATCAGCTGTTAACGTATCTTCTGATTTATGCCGAATGTATTTAGTGCACATGGAACATTGGTCTTTCTTAGGCTTGTAAAACGACATGTTGAAATTCTCACAGAATATCTGTCTATATTTCGATTCTTTTACCGGGACATATCCTTTTGAACTACACCAATCCTTGTAGAGTTGCCACATACGCTTTATGCTCAAATCATGGGCTAAATATTGTTTGTTAGAACTTTTTCTAGCGTAGTGAGATTCCATAGTATGTTTATATGTTCGTACACGAGTTTCACTCTTGCATCATTGATTTTTGTACTGGGTATGTGCCTACCCCTCAAATCTGTTCCTTGAAATGCACCATGTGTTTTTCTTTTAAGAGTGTACCGTATCAGCTTCTCACCAATATCGGCAGTTTTAAGAAAGAACTTTTGGCAAACACGGATGCTTTCTTCCCCTTTGAAAAAAAACTGTATTTCTACGATACTGTTCTTTTACTTTTAGTGCTTCTAACCGGATCGCTTTTCAATACAACATCGCATATAAAACAACGTTGCCTCTCATACGTTGGAAGTGCATAATACATTTCAAATATGTTTTGTCTCTCTGTTTCTGTGAAGTTAATGTTACATTTGAATCTGCATTTAGAGCAGTCACTTGGTTTAACTCCTTTTCCTTTCACTGTTTTACCCGATTTTGATTTGTACGATTTTCCTTGCAGTATGTTTTTTTTACGTACAGATGATTGCCACTCTTTTTCATTTCTTTTTCTTTCCCGGCTTGAAAGCTTCTGTTTTAGGCCGTTATAGCCTGCACGTTCGTGTGGTGTAACAGGAGTATGGTTTTCATTCCCACAATGTTCCATTGAATTAACTCTTGGTGTATTATCAGGGGGAAGTTCGGTACTGTCTGGTTGTATAATTACTGGTTTGGTTGCATCATAATGCTCATTATTCCGGAATGCAATATACGCTAATTCAATTCGCTTGTAATGTCCATCTTGTTTCCAGTTTGATGGCTTAACATTGATAAATGGAGTCGAAGTCGAGCTTGAATATATCCGCACTTCACAATTGAAATAGTTTGCAACAGCTAGAGGCATGCAATCGACTAGAGTTGTATCCCAGTGACCATTGCGTCTCATAGTGCTTATATATCTTTCAAAAACATCACTTTGATTCTCGCTTCCTGGTATACTTGTCAAGAAAGGTAAGTATATGTCCTTATTTTGTTGACTGTGATCACATAGCGAATTTCGAAATGTATCTAGGTCCTTACATAAATTATTGTCAACACTCTCAGCAACAGCTGCAAAGAAACAGTTTCCGTCTGCGGGAATTTGAACTCGTTTTCTTTCATTTGCTGCTAACAGTTGGTCTAATCTAGCCTCATGCAGTCGATTTAATCGTGCCTTAAGTGATGCAAGTGTCTTGCTACGCTGCACTGCTTTTTTAAATTCATCATGTGTTTGTAAGTTTCTTGATTTTTTTCTTCTTTCATTTAAAAGTTTAATTGATCTTCTCAGTTTTTCATGTAGGGGACTTTCCTTCTTTTGTTTGTTCACTAATTTCTTGGACTTTGATTTAAATGTAGATGTTTTTTTCTTCCACGATTTGTTTCTGCAACATGTAATTTGTTTCCTTTTCTTCTGTCTCGTTTTTCTCTGTTTAATTTTTTGGAACTCTTCTGTCTCTGAATCTGTAGAATTTAATATGTCCTTTTTGGATCATATGATATGTCCTGATTACAATCATCAGAATACTCAGTATCTGTATCGATTAACTTTCGACGATCAGACTTTCTTTCTTTTCCTTTAAAATTATGTTCCAGTAACTTTGAAAGTGGTATATCATCATCAGAAGAACTTGTATAAACGAATTTCACTCTAGTTTCCTCATCAATTTGATGTTGGGCGTCTCTGTGAAGCTGTCCATTGATTTCATTTACGTTTTGTCCGCCGCTGCTATCCTGTATTTCATGTTCATTCAAATGTTGTCCCTTGTTTTTGGTCTGCTTTTCATGTTTGTTCCCGTGTTGACCATCGTTACTAGTATGTATCTCATTGTCATTCACGACCCTGTATTTCATTTTCATGTTCTTTTACACATTTTCCCTCGTTACTAGTCTGTTTTTCATTTGCATCCACAAGTTGTACTTCGTTACTAGCCTTTATTTTATGCTCATTTATGTGTTGTTCCTTATTAATAGCGTGAACATATGTATCTCATTTTCATTTGGGTGTTGTCCATCATTATTAGCCTGGTTTTTTATATTAATTAATGTGCTGCTCCACGTTACTTGCACATGTTTCATGTTCATTCACACGTTCGTCACTAGCCTGATTTTCTTGATCATTCACATGTTGCCCCTGGTTACTAGGCTGTATTTCAGATTGATTCACCTGCTGCTCCTTGTGACCACCATGTATTTCATGTTCATGTACATGTTGCTCATCTTTGCTTTCTTTGTCTGAAATGAAGAATATGGAATAAAACATGTGTTAAATTTAATCAAATGCATTTACTGAATAATAATCAAAAAAGTAAATATGCAGTGATAAGGTTTCATATAGTATACATGACTTTCTTGGTCCTTTTATAGTATGCTTATTACTTATGATGATGACTTAGTTAAATCAGCAACTCGCATAAACTCCCACCTTTCATAGACAATAACAGTAATATTGTATCAGCATTTCCAGTCACAAAGTTTATTTTCTTCAACATTGTTTAAGATAATTACCTTTATTGACAGCCACATTAATATCAAAGTACATCTCATCATCTGACCATTCAGAATATACGTCTTCCTACAAAGAAAGCGTATACTAATTACTTAACGAATTTTATAATTTGGCAGTTAAATGTAATCAAAGAAATATGTCCCTGGACACAATTGATTAAGTTACATGCACATAAACATACGAGACACACTACTGAACAACTCATTTTGCAGAATTAGAATACTGGTTATTTACTAGTATTAGAATATTGTCTCTGAAATATGATATAAACTATTTTACAAATTAATTATTTTGCAAAGAATTTAATGAAATTGTACAAACCTGATTTTTTTCATCCATGATTCCTTCTTGTAAACATAAACAACTGAACGTGGAAAATTTATGTTATTAGTGAAATTCTTTTGTTATCACAAACAATTCTGCTGTACTGAAATGATATTCTCCAAAATCTATAACACTGCTAATTAGTTCAGATAAAGGGGGCATATGTTTCACATGGAGTGTTTTGCTTAGAAGGAAAAGGGCGTAATTGGCAAATACTATACCTTATACTTCAGTTTTCGCATACGTTTTGCAAAAAAGGTTCAGAATGAAATGGGCTTATTTGTCAAATCTGCCCTTTTACCGTTCACTTAAGACTTTTACCGCTCATTAAAGTTTTAAAATAGTTGTTATGGCCTTTAAATTCTAATCAATAACAAAGTAAATAAATGGAATATAGCCAAGATATTTTTACAGAACATGCACATTGCTACATGTATCACAGAAATGTTAAAGCAAAAATGTTAGTTACGGCCTTTTACCACTCAGGTGATTATGTTCAAAGTCCCAAGTGTCTGTGACTGTACTGTGCATATTGTGAGGTCCTGTTGAATACTGAATAATGTCAACGGAGTAGTGCTTGGAAAACAGCAATTCATTTTGATCGTGCATCAGAGATACCTACAGTATTTAGGTGTAGTGACACTCATGAATACGATTGCGTTAGGGTCTTCATAGATCAAAATTGTTCACTGTTAAAAGGGAAGAAATAAGTCATCTCACTATATCAGTTTCTATTAAAATCAAAGATGTATTGAATACCTAAAAAAATAAAGGTGTTTTAAATAGTGAAAACAATTTTTTACAACAGCTATATTTAATAATTATGTACCTCAAATAGAGGATTATAAACATTTACTTATACAATTGTTCAATTAACATTAGCTTAGTCATTTATCTTTAATATGTTTTATGTTCATTTCAGATTGACCGTGGTCATTGTTCATCATAATAAAGACATATGAATAAATGGACCTTGTTCTTATTTATGACCACGGCCAGAGATTCAAAATACCAGTACATTTGTGAAAGACATTTTTCTAAGAACAGATCAAAATGCTAGCAGTAGGATGTCCAATACCAGGCTGTGATTATGTCACGGACGACCTTGAGGCCGCCATCGTTGCCGCACTCATAACCGCTCACTGTACCACACACGCTCCTGGACAGACTGCCAAAGTAGAAAAAGTTAGAAGACCCACGTTAGCAACAGCAGGAACAAGTGAAGAATGGGCATATTTCCAATCTCGATGGTCTGACTATGTAGATGCCACTAAAATCAAAGGCCGTGATCGCGTGGTACAGCTTTTAGAATGCTGTGACGAACAACTTCGGAAAGACTTAACACGATCAGCTGGCGGCAGTCTTACTAACAAGTCTGAAGAAGAAGTGATGGCTGAAATAAAAAAAAACTTGCAGTTCGAGAAGAAAACACTATGGTAGCCCGAGTTTCCCTGCACAACATGCGTCAAGATCGTGATGAGCCTGTACGTCGTTTCTGTGCACGACTTAGAGGACAGGCTAGTGTCTGCAAATTCCTGATAAAGTGTCCAACATGCAACGCTGATGTTAATTACACTGACACAATAGTCAGAGACGTATTGGCACGCGGCATATGTGACCCGGAAATACAATTAGATCTCCTTGGTGATAAGAATCAGGATATGTCATTAGAAGAAGTAGCACAATTTTTTGAAGCTAGAAAGTCTGGAAAACGATCTGCCTCCCGACTATTAGACTCTCATGAGGTCCAAGCAGCAGCCAGTAGTTCATATAGAAAGGCGAAACAAACCGCTGTAAAAGATAAAAACGAAACTTGCTCATACTGTGGCAAGAAAGGACATGGTAAAAACGCTCCTGCCCGTGCAAGAAAATCAGAATGTCCAGCTTACGGGCAAAGATGTGAACACTGTAATCGTGAAAACCACTTTGAGAGTGTTTGCCGAAGTAGGGACAAACCGAAAGCGAAATCTAGTGCTTACAATGCCAATGACTATGAGAATGCTGTGTTCAACACCTTGTGCAGTGTATCATCAATGTCTAAAAAACGCATTGACAAGACATTAGCTTTAGACCACCACCTATATGACAACTTATCTGATACTTGGATAAAGAAACCTTCCAAATCGCAACCATTCATTACTCTTACAATCAGAGCATTACCCGAGGACTATGAAGCCTTTGGTTTTAACCTAAATGCTGGAACACACGCTGTTCGTATTCCTGCCATGGCAGACACTGGATGTCAAAGCTGTCTTGCGGGTATCAAAGTCATCCACAAACTTGGCCTCAAGCAAAGCGATCTCATTCCTGTAACTTTGAAAATGCACGCTGCAAATAACAGGGGCATTAAAATCCTCGGTGCCACAATCTTTCGGATCTCAGGAACAGATGAGCAAGGGAACCTTCTAGAGACTAGGCAAATGACATATGTGACTGATAATTCCGATAAGCTCTTCATCAGTAGGGAAGCATGCATCGCTCTTGGCATGATATCTGGAAGTTTTCCGACAATTGGTGAAATCTACGACACACAATCCGAAGCAATGTATCAAACTCAGGATACCAACAACAGTGAAGTCGGAAGCATAAGCGGACTAGTGAATCAATGTGACTGTCCGAAACGTCAACTACCACCTCCGCCACCTACAAGGTTACCATACAGTGGAAGTGAGTCCAACCGCCTTAAACTAAAGGCATACCTCTTGGAGTACTACAAATCAAGTACATTCAATGTCTGTGACCACCAACCATTACCGCTAATGGATGGACCGCCAATGAAGTTGATGATCAATCCAAATGCTGAACTGTCGCTCATCATACACCAGTGCCAGTACCATTACATTGGCAAGAGGAAGTTAAAAGCTGGACTCGACCAAGACATTCGCCTTGGTGTCCTTGAACCAGTCCCTATTGGGGAACCAGTGACTTGGTGCCATCGGATGGTTGTATGTGCCAAGAAAAATGGCACACCTCGACGAACAGTTGATTTTCAGCCTCTCAATGTACACGCTAAGAGAGAAACGCATCACACTCCTTCGCCATTTCACCAAAGCAAGGTCAGTCCCACAAGGGAAAAAGAAAACCGTCTTTGATGCCTGGAACGGGTACCACAGTGTGCCGATTCAAGAATCTGACCGTCACTTAACTACGTTCATCACTCCTTGGGGACGCTATCGCTATAAAACAGCCCCTCAAGGATACATTGCTTCTGGCGACGGATATACTCGACGATATGATGAAATAGTTGCCGAAATACCCAACAAAACTAAATGTATCGATGATGTCCTTCTCTGGTCTGATTCAATAGATGAGAGTTTCTTCCGAGCTGTCCAATGGCTTGATATATGTGGAAGACAGGGCGTCACACTCAACCTTGACAAGTTTTGCAGAAGACACGGTTGAATTTGCTGGATTCGCAATAAGCCCCAACACAGTTTGCCCATGTGCAAAATATCTTAGTGCAATTATGGACTTTCCAACTCCGAGAAATATCACTGATGGCAGATCTTGGTACAGTCTTATTAGTAAATCAAGTATCGAATGCTTTCAGCATGTCAGACACAATACTAACAGAGCTATTAACCAGGAACACCGTTCATCTGGGATGACAATATTAATGCACTATTTTCGGAGTCTAAAACTGCCATTTTCAATGAGATTGAAGAAGGCGTGCGAATCTTTGACAAGACAAAACCTACATGTCTCGCCACTGATTGGTCGAAGTCAGGAATCGGGTTCTGGCTGTTCCAGAAACATTGGCAACTGTCCGGACAACCAGCCATTTTGTTGTCGCACACCGGTTGGAAGGTAACACTTGTCGGGAGTAGGTTCACGCATGCAGCTGAGTCTCGATATGCACCAGTGGAAGGTGAAGCGTTGGCAGTTGTCGATGCTCTTGATAAAGCAAGATACTTTGTTCTTGGATGTGACGATCTCGTAATAGCAGTTGACCATAAACCCCTGTTAAAAATATTTGGTGACAGATCATTGGAGGACATTTCTAACTCACGTCTCAGAAAACTTGAAAGAAAAGTCCCTCCGCTATCGATTCCGCATGATTCATATTCCAGGGGTCAAGCATCTCGCTGGCAGATGGAGTATCACGTCATCCAACCGGAAAATCTGAAAAGCTATCGCTTCAAGATGATATTGCAACAATTAACAATGTACCTTCTCTGAGACATGTTCTCCTACCTACATTGCCATCAACATATTCTATTCTCAATGACAATGATGTTGATACCTGTATCTCCGCTTCAGCCGTATGCTCACTTGACTCACTTGCCGTGAAAGCAGTCACCTGGGACAGAGTTCGCACTGCCACAAGTAGTGACGATAACATGCATGAACTCCTCAACCTTATAGAATGCGGAGTACCTGAGTCTCGCAAAGAATTTCCTGCATATCTTCGTGAGTATTTTCAATTCCGTGAGCATCTCTACACAGTAGATGGTGTAATACTATACAAGGATCGTGTAGTTATTCCTCCAGCTCTCAGACAAGAAGTACTTGCAGCTCTTCATTCAGCACATCAAGGAATTACCTCCATGGTATCGCGAGCAGAGTCCTCCGTGTTTTGGCCAGGGATCACACCTGCTATAACAACCCTTAGAGCTGGATGCAATCACTGCAATCGTATCGCACCTTCGAATCCTAGTGCTCCGCCTACACCCCTAATATCTCCAGACTACCCATTACAATGTGTTTGTGCAGATTATTTTCACCATCAAGGTGTTGGATATTTAGTTATAGTTGATCGATACTCGAACTGGCCCATAGTTGAACGATCTTCGAATGGTGCAGAGGGCCTTATTACTTCACTACGCCGAACATTTGTGACATTTGGGATTCCGGATGAAATTGACATCTGATGGCGGACCTGAATTTACTGCAACAACAACCAGACAATTCTTAAAAGATTGGGGAGTCCATCACCGGCCTTCCTCTGTGGCTTTCCCACACAGTAATTGCAGAGCTGAAATAGGTGTCAAAAACTGTCAAGCGTCTAATAGCCGACAACACAGGTAGAAACGGGGGATCTCAACACCGATGCATTTCAACGTGCGATGCTCCAGTACAGGAACACACCTGACAGAGACACCAAGTTATCTCCTGCTACTTGTGTATTTGGTCATCCCATCAGAGACTTCATTCCTGTTCCGCCCGGCAGGTACCGTCCCCATAACACATGGAAGGAAACACTTGATGCAAGAGAGGAAGCTTTAAGACATCGCCACCTTAAACAGGAGAGCGCTTATCGGAGCACACTAAAAGACTACTCCCACTCTCTGTAGGCGATAGAGTTCGCATCCAAAATCAAACAGGACATCACCCTCTTAAATGGGATAAAACTGGCGTTATCATAGAAGTTCGCCAATTCGACCAATACGTCGTTAGAGTTGATGGCTCTGGTAGGGTCACACTAAGAAACCGAAAATTTTTGAGACAATATGTGCCTGTCAGAAGTTTGCCAGAAGTCCGTACAATTAAGGATGATGAAACTTGGAATCAGTTTGTACCTCTTGTCAGCCCTCAGACAACTAAAGCGTCTGAGACCATTGTGAAACACAACCAGGACACTATTCCAACAACGCAAAATCCGAACACATATTGTACCCTCCCATAAACCACTTTACCTTCACCAAGTGGTCACACCCCTAACACTCATTTGGATGTTGATGCCCCGGAATGCCTTCCGACTGATCTCGGCAACACCAAAAATCATCCAGCTGAGATCCCACCTCCCAGTGATAGCACAAACTCTCCATCACAGGTCACCTCCATGCCAAATTTGGAGCAACGCAAATCTAGTCGTACCCGTCAACCGCCAACATGGCACCGTGATTTCGAGATGAACTAGTGTTATCATAACCTATATAAAATTATGAACATACATTTAATTGTTTTTGAAGTTTCCGTTTTTCAAATGCTAACAGGAGTTTAGTGTTCATGGACCTATAATTTCGGATGTTAATTTGTTATCAAATGTTTTGACTTCAGTTTTAAACCGACCTATGCATGAAAGACATATTACACGGTAGGGAATCACGTGACTTTTACGGTTACGCGTACAGACAATATGGCGGCCTAAAAACCTCGCTTCACGTGTGTTTTTCAGGTAATTCTTTATTATATCCCTTTTTCTTACATACGAGACATGTTGCAGCCTACGCAGAATAGAGAATTGTTGCCGCCTATACCTTAGTTTCCACCCCTGTGCTCATAGCTTTTACAAACACTCAAAAATTCAAAAGAAATTTTCAATGTGAACAATTATATTTCGGGTAACATTCACGCAAAATTTGTATTTTTTATGAATTTGATTAAACTACGTCGAGTTAGCAAAGAGAAAATGTTCATAGAATTTCTTTATTTGAAAATGTAAATATTAGGCATGTTAAATGTTGACTGGTCATTTTCTATTCCAATACATGAGAGAAAAATTATTTGGGTAACTCCCACGCGTATTTTTATTGTTGATAACTCCCACGCAATATTTTATGGGCAAGCAATATCTATGCAGGTTAAAGCCTAGATATTGACTGAACGAAATCATGATTGATGCATTTAGCCTTAAACGTTCAAAGAATTTTGAATAATATTAAAAATACCGCCAAAAGGTCCTGGATAGAATAAAGCCCCTATGGATAGCAGAATACATACTCACATGAATATATTAAATGAAGTTTCGATATAGATGAATTAATCGCAGAAATTAAAATATAAGTCTCAATTATAAGAAGGAGGTCGATTTCAGTTAATGCACAATTACAGTTGTCATTTTTCATAGTTTGCAGATATGGACGGTTCCAGCTCGAATATTGTTTGTGGATAATGTTGGACAACATTTGTCTTAATGACCACATAAACTGGCTACTCGGCACAGGACCTTGTAAATGTTGTGGCAAATCGAAACGTGACGGGTATGGCATTTTATGTTATTTGTTATATTAAGATTTTAAAGACATTCAAGTCATTTTATCACTTTGTCTTTTATGTAACCAACTTTTTTCAAATTAGTGTCTGTATTTAACATTATTATGTTGTGTTTTTTTTTTTAATCTAAAGCATAAAAGAAAACAACCTAAAGAATATCAGAATGGGTCTTTTATTTTACAAACTAGGTAATAAAATCTAGAGGACTTATGTTTGAATGTCATCTTAATATCAACAGTAAAACCCGTAACGTTTCCGATTTGCTGGGCTATAAAATGTTTTACTACAACATTTATAAGGCCCTGTGCCGTGTAGACTGTTCATGTGGTCAATATTTGAGACCTATCCGTGAATGAAATGTTTCCCACGTTTATCACAAACAATATCCGAGATGGAACCTTCCATATCTGCAAAATATGAACAAGAGCGATCAGTAATCACATGTGTCGCCTCATGATGGCCAATTTCATGTTGGGACAAATTTTGTGACAGACGGACAGTGCACAACTAGACTTGGTACTGATCATTCCTGTAAAGTTTGGATAAAATTGCACAAGTAGTTTATGAGGAGTAGTCCGGACAAGCTTTTGCGTATCTGGCAACACACAGAAAAAAAACACCTTTTTATCAAAGGGCCATAACTCAGCCAAAAATCATTCAACCGGAAAACCCGTGCAATATGCGCAAGGACTTGAGCTACAGATCAATCCTGTAAAGTTTCATTGAAATTGCATTAGTGGTATAAGAGAAGTAGTCCGGACAAACTTTAAAAATAAAAATTATTAAAGGGCCATAACTCAAACAAAAATCATTGAACCGGAAAATGCTGACAATATGCACAACTAGACTTGGTACTGATCATTCCTGTAAAGTTTGGATGAAATTGCACCTGTAGTTTATGAGGAGTAGTCCGGACAAGCTTTTGTGTATCTGGCAACACACAGAAAAAGAAACCTTTTTATCAAAGGGCCATAACTCGGCCCAAAAATCATTCAAACCGGAAAACCCTTGCAATATGCGCAAGGACTTGAGCTACAGATTAATCCTGTAAAGTTTCATTGAAATTGCATTAGTGGTATAAGAGAAGTAGTCCGGACAAACTTTAAAATTAAAAATTATTAAAGGGCCATAACTCTGACAAAAATCATTGAACCGGAAAATGCTGACAATATGCACAACTAGACTTGGTACTGATCATTCCTGTAAAGTTTGGATGAAATTGCACCAGTAGTTTAAGAGGAGTAGTCCGGACAAGTTTTGTGACGGACGGACGGACAGACAGACAGACAGACGGACAGACAGACGACGGAGAAGTGATCCCTATATGTCGCCACTACTCCGTAGAGGCGACACAAAAATGACAACTGTAATTTTACTAATAAAAACAGAAATACAAAACCTCCTTCTAATATTTTAGACTTTTGTATCAAAACGCGACCTAATTGAATGATTTGGGTTTGGTAGGCCTTACGCGAAGTTATTGATGTCCTTGGCAATTTATGATTTTACAAGCCATGCCTTTTTGAAATTTATTTATATTATTATAATTGTAACCTATAAGCAGATGAAGTGTTGTTTGCCCCATCTAATTTACGCCCCAAGACGATTCGTCAATTTAGCTGTATTAATTTTATATCTAAGTGATAGTAAAATTAAATGTGAATTAGTTTGAAAAATACATTAAATCCATTTGCATTATCAAAACAAATATTGATTAAACTGTTTGAGGTTAAATAATAAAGATGAGAGTTAAATTTTAAGTTTAATTGCCGTGAATTTATAGGGAATAATTTTATATTCTAGATCCTGGTCCTGGCTGAAATTTAGAGTATTACAGCTGTAGCTTCTATACCATAAATTTAACATGGAAAGGACTGTTCTTGGGAAAATGCTGACGTAACTGATGGGAGCAGTTTTTCTTACCAATCATAGGTCATACTTAAATAGCTTCTTTTAAAAAAGTTTTTGTTGTTTTTTGTACATAATTTACTGTCAATATGAAACTTCAGCTGTATCTTAATTTCTATGCTTTTTTATTATGTAAATCTTAGAAGATAAGCATTTTAAGATAAAACAAATCACTAAGTTGATTAATTATATATAATTTGAGATTGACCAAGTCAATTTTAACTAGTAACTTCTTATTTTATTTGCAGAAGCAGTAGAAGTATTCAAACACCATCATGAAACACTTAAGACATACCCAGAGAGCTCTAGATGAAGTACTAGTGGTAGATTGGAACAGATTGTAGCTTAATTGTTAAACTAAAAGGACTTCTTAAATCGTTTGAATTTAAGCAACACTTGAACTGTAGTTTTGAAATAAAATAGCTGAAGTATTTAACCTTTTCCCTTATATAAGCGTGTTTCGACGGCTTCCCCCCCCCCCCTTTTTGAGGCCTCAAACAGTGACAAAATGCCCTATTTAGGCCCCAAACACTGTTTTCCGTTTGAGAAATGTTGTTAAAAAAGTGACCACTTTTTCGGCGCCGTCCCCCATCCAAATATATCATCAGGGGGTTGCCAGAAGGGGGATGTGCCCCCTTCTGTTTGGGGGTTTGAAGAGGGGCGGACTCACCCTTATCGCCAAGAAAATTTTGGACATGTGACAGGCTAAAAATGGCCTCAGGTCAATCTTAGGGTAACTAGTAACCGACGCTGAAAAGCCTTTTACTCTATCTGAATTCATTGAGAAGTTGTCGCACTTTGAAATCAGTTTTGATGGGGAAAAAAAACAATGCAAAATAGTGATTTTTGGCAATTTTGAGACGTCCCCCCGTTGCCATGGTAACAGGAAATTTACCATTGAGCATGCTGTTACAGAGGCTATGGTGTAGTCAACATTTGTGCCAAGTTTCATTAGTATTGAAGCATTTTTCATAGTTTCATAGCAGTTTGAACTTGTTACAGGAGGCTTTTCAATGAAAACGGCCAATTTTTGCAATATGCTCATGGGGTAAAAGGCTAATAGTGTCTTGATTTTTTCTGTTACAGTACTTTGCTTTATATTAGAATTAAAGTATGTTGAAATGACATTGAAACTTCAACGTTGTGCCAACTTTCAAATTCGAACATAAATCTAACGTTATTTCAACGTTGAAATCTGACCATACTTCAACGTTGTTCACCGTTGATGTGCCTGCTGGGTTACTTCTATCAAGGACCTATTGGCGGTTTTTTTTTAATATTATTCAAAATTCTATGAAAGTTTGATGCTAAATGCATCAATAATGATTTTTTTCAATCAATATCTAGGCTATAATCGGCATAGATATTGCCTGCACATAAAATATTGCGTTGGAGTTATCAACAATAAAAGTATGCGTGGGAGTTACCCAAATCATTTTTCTCTCGTGTAATGGAATAGAAAATGACCTGTC
Organism: Ruditapes philippinarum; assembly: GCF_026571515.1. Lineage (NCBI taxonomy): Eukaryota > Metazoa > Mollusca > Bivalvia > Venerida > Veneridae > Ruditapes > Ruditapes philippinarum. Next base: position 154,113 of record NW_026858185.1, read on the forward strand.
AACATTTAACATGCCTAATATTTACATTTTCAAATAAAGAAATTCTATGAAACATTTTCTCTTTGCTAACTCGACGTAGTTTAATCAAATTCATAAAAAATACAAATTTTGCGTGAATGTTACCCGAAATATAATTGTTCACATTGAAAATTTCTGTTGAATTTTTGAGTGTTTGTAAAAGCTATGAGCACAGGGGTGGAAAATAAAATATAGGCGGCAACAATTCTTTATTCTGCGTAGGCTGCAACATGTCTCGTATGTAAGTATAAGGGATATAATAAAGAATTATCTGAAAAAATACATGTGAAGCGAGGTTTTTAGGCCGCCATATTTGTCTGTACGCGTAACCGTAAAAGTCACGTGATTCCTACCGTGTATTAGAAGGCCGTTTAAAAACTTAGGGGGAGATAGAGGATTATAAACATTTACTTATACAATTCACCGAGTCCCAATCGTTCACTATGTTTCCCAGGCGGAGAACGCATGAAGAGATTCAATTTTACAGGTGGAAACCGATACTGTGGTAAGAAAATTGTCTTCAAATTTCTTTGTAAATGCATATTTCACAAAACTTCATAGCCTATTCTGATCTCGTATGATTACTTTATCCGACAGGCATCTCGAAAACTCGCCAAATCTTTGTTAACTTATTAGATCATTATCGACAACTGCACAAGAAAAATCACAAAATTGGTAAAATCGCTCTTTGATAGCCAATAACTTGACATCCAAGCAAACTTCTAAACATTTGTTATCGCTCTAAAGGTTCTTTATTAACATATCCTCATCTACAAACGCCTGTTCTATTTCTATTTCGTATTTTTGGAGTATAATAATCGTTTAAGCGAATTTTAAAAAATGAACGCATGAGCCGAACTTTTCGTGTGGTATCATCAGACTGCAAAATGAACGCATGAGCAGGCGGATTTTTTGGTTACTCCAGTTTTCATGGATATCTCACATGTTATCGATCACTGAACCTTGAAATTCCAAAATTTTCGTTCCGAATGTTTGAGCAAACAGAATTCCTATTTTCATACCTTATGACGAATTGCTTATAAGATGAAGGTCTGTTCGGTTCTGTGAAAATATAATAAATCCTCATTGCTAAAACTTTGAGTAAAATATTTGCAAAATACAACATCATTGGTTGATGGTATGTTATAATTAAAGATGTAACATACACTTAAAGATCCTGTGACTCAAAATTTTATGTTCTTATATGAAAAATCTTTGGCTTAAATAAAGAATTAACAATGTTAAAAGTTACAGAAAACCTTTTTGATAAGGATATTGCCAAAATTTAAAATTTCCGACAATAAAAGGAGATAATTAGAAATCTGTTTTTTGGTAAAAAAATAAATCAGTTTTGCATTCAAATAAAAATTTCAAAACATTTTTCCTCCAGAAATATCATATAATGTGTTTAATAATGTCAACTTCTTAAGTATATGTTTTTCATAAGAACTGACTTTATATACAACTTTGGCAAGGATGTAACATCCTTAACCTTTTCCCTTATATAAGCGTATTTCGACGGCTTTTTGCCCCCCCCCACACTTTTTGAGGGCTCAAACAGTGGAAAAATGTCCTATTTAGGCCCCAAATACTGGTTTTCGTTTGAGAAATGTTGTTAAAAAAGTGACCACTTTTTCGGCGCCGCCCCCCATCCAAATGTTACATCAGGGGGTTGCCTGAGTGGGTTTGAAGGGGGGCGGAGTCCCCCTCATCGCCAAGAAAATTTTGGACATGTGACAGGCTAAAAATGGCCTGAGGTCGATCTTAGGGTAACAAGTAACAGACACTGAAAAGCCTTTTACTCTATCTCAATTCATTGAGAAGTTGCAGCACTTTAAAATCAGTTTTGATGGGAAAAAAACAATGCAAAATAGTGATTTTTGGCAATTTTGAGACGTCCGCCCGTTGCCATGGTAACAGGAATTTAACGATTGAGCATGCTGTTACAGAGGCTATGGTGTAGTCAACATTTGTGCCGAGTTTCATCGGTATTGAAGGAAGCATTTTTCATAGTTTCATAGCAGTTTGAACTAGTTACAGGAGGCTTTTCAATGAAAACGGCCATTTTTCGCAATATGCTCATGGGGTAAAAACATACAGGATCTGTAAGCAAGAATATATATATCAACTTCCTTACAACAAAATGAACATACAAGAAAATGTTGAAATAACACATAATTTTTTAGGTTCATATTAAGTTTTTCTTTTAGAAATGATACACTTTTTATTTTAATGAAGAATAGGCAAAGTATTTATCAAAATGTGTTTCAAATTACCTCCCTTTATTTACAGAACTTTAAATTCGAAAATATCAATGTAAGATTTGTAATATTGGTAATAATTTATTTGAGTATCATGTTTATCATATTAGACTATTTAAGTTTTGAGGTACAGGGACTTTAAAAGAGTATACATACGCTAGCTATTATTTGTCATTTGTCCTTTGTTGTATTTGTTGTTAAATATTATGCGTGTATGATAGTAATTGTATACAATTATTCAGGATTCATGATTTAATTATCAAAGTACATATTTTGTAAAACAATCATTTACAATGCGTGCAAATATCAAGGACTTTTCCAAAGTGTCATGTAAGATTATTATATAAATCAGCTTAATGTCGTCAGTTGTTGATTTTATTCAACATGACAAGACTTAGTTATCTCTCCGTTTTATGTATTAAACAATATTCATTTGTTTAAGTTATTCAATAAGAGGTTGTTTATTAAAGCTGATAATATGTCTTACAAACGAGGAATTACTTCAATTTCACACGATCTTTCCCAACAGACCTCGTACTTTTGCTTATTAGCATATATACATACAGCGTACAAAGTATATTTTAATTTGTAAAAAAAAAGTGTCTCTCACTTATTTGAAATAAAATTTGAAATTTTTGAAGTTTGAATATGTTAAATTTGTTAGATAATTAGGAAAAACTTGGGTTTTTAAAAATACCACCTGCTCATGCGTTCATTTTGCAAACCTATGAAACCACATGAAAAGTTCGGCTCATGCGTTCATTTTGAAAATTCGCTTAAACGATATTATACTCCAAAAATACGAAATAGAAATAGAACAGGCGTTTGGTGGATGAGGATATGTTAATAAAGAACCTTTAGAGCGATACAAATGTTTTGAAGTTTGCTTGGATGTCAAGTTATTGGCTATCAAAGAGCGATTTTACCAATTTTGTGACTTTTCTTGTGCAGTTGTCGATAATGATCTAATAAGTTAACAAAGATTTGGCGAGTTTGAGATGCCTGTCGGATAAAGTAATCATACGAGATCAGACTAGGCTATAAAGTTTTGTGAAATATGCATTTTCAAAGAAATTGAAGACAACTTTCTTACCACAGTATCGGTTTTCCACCTGTAAAATTTATCTCTTCATGCGTTCTCCGCCTGGGAAACATAGTGAACGATTGGACTCGGTGCAATTATTCAATTAACATTAGCTTAGTCATTTATCTTTAATATGTTTTATGTTCATTTCAGATTGACCGTGGTCATTGTTCATCATAATAAAGACATATGAATAAATGGACCTTGTTCTTATTTATCAAAATAAATATTTAGTTGTATAAGACCTTAAGTATTTCACACGATTAAAAAATTCTCACGATAAAACTCCCGCGAAAAAGTTTGCGGCAATTGTCAGCTGTGCAGCAGCCCAGTGATTAATCTAGATGTGCGTCTTGCGTAAAATACGCATAAAAATAGAAAAAGACGCACAGTTTCAAAATATGTGCGTTCAATTTGACGCATGCAAATCAGGTGGTTTATAATCGAAAATATCACGATTAGTGATTTCTATGTACTGTTTTAATCAGTTGAATAATTTTTCAATTTCTTCAGTTGAATAATTTAATTTCCGATGATTACTTGTGCAAGACTAATCCCCCATTTGCTTGAAACGTTAAATCCCTGTGATCGGTAACCGCCCATTATCGGCATTAGCCAATCAGAGCGCCCATTTTGCATGAGAGCGAATCGCCTACAATGGTGAAATATGCAGAGATCTGCCTGTGCCATTGGCGCTAAAAAATGAGAATGGCACAGGAAAATCGTCAGCAAAGGGCCAAGGGTGCATCTAAAATCTGTGCCAGACTTATATTGTATGTTATTTCGTCATCCAGACAAAACTGGTACCAACAGCAACAGGTTACCCATTCCCATGTAATTCCGCATATTCTGAGTTTATCCATTTCCCTATAGCATTTTTCCAAGTTATCTACTTACCTTATCCCTTTCCCACACAGATAAGCATTTCTACTACCGTAAATTTAATCCAATAAACAAACAAAAAATCATTAATCTACTTAATATTTTAAATAAATATCGGTAACTGAAAAAAAAAAGTGTGTTGCTATTTTAAGAAATGCTGTAAGTTACAGTATAATCTGACAGGTGTGTAAATTGAATTCCCCTAAGGTCACTCAAGTTCATGCAGAGTGTAAAAATAAGAGATGTCTATTACGTCATCAGAATATTTGACAGGGTGATTAACCAATCAGGGAAACATTGTGCATGACTTTTTTTCATGATCAAAAGGTCTGTCTGTGTATGCTTTCTACACAGAGGCATACAAGGAGCAATAAAAGTCGTCAGTATGTATACAGTGTGATAGGGACATTTTGTGCAAATTACGAACAATTAAAATGGATAATGCACAGTATTAGACATAAGTAGTAAGAAAATATAAATTATGCAAATTAGATCTTTGAGCAGCCAATAAAAATTGTTTTGCCTGCAATTAATATTAGTACCCAAAAAAACACTTTTTTATACACTTTAATTACTGAATCGCTTGTTATAAAAACATGCAAATCATGTCAAGGATCATTCTGCTATTAAAAAAAAAAATATTGCTAAGACGCATTTATTTTGCTACATGACTCATTGATTTTGCTAAAGGACTCATTGTTTTCAAACATGTGCGTCATCCGACGCATTGTAAGGAATTTCTAGATTAATCACTGCAGCCGGACGAGGAAGATTATCCAAATCGCCAATACGTTATCCATTGCATAGGTCTACTGTTTGTAAGTGAATGTTAACTGAATATATAAAATCTACGAAGTGATGTTGGCTATATTATTAAAATCTTTAGTGGTCGGGTAGCCTCGTGATTCGGCGTGAACGGCTCGACACATTTTGGTATTTTTACAGACTTTTTCCATATCTGAAAAACCGTTGGAAAAAAACCATCGCTCGTCCTAAATTATCTCGATGTCTCTGACAACTCTAATAAGTTGGACTAGCGACTGGTCGGGTACCATCAATCGGACACTTTCTTAAATATTTCATACAGCTTTCACAATTTTAGAAAATTTGACACAGAAAAGCAAGGATATTATTCAAGAGATAGCTAGTTTGTTTATATCTGATATTGTTGACACTTCTACATTTATTTGAGCCGTATTGAGGCCTCTATTGGGGGGGGGGGGGGGGGCATCAAAATTTCCTAAATTGCCCTCACAAGCATGCATGTGTTGGGACAGATATTTATAACTTCATAATCTAATCCAGATAATGGCTTTAGTTTTAATTCTAACCTAAAATACATTATTGCATATGTTACTATAATAAGTAATGAAAATGCGTTTCTTTTTTCTGAATATGACATGCGAAACCCGTATTTGAGAAAGTGTGCCAATAAGCCATATTGGCACACTTGCCAAGTGTGCCAAAATCCCATATTGAGGCTATTTCCGGTTATCACGCACCTGTTGTACAGTAACGGCAGAACGTCCGCGTGTATACACATAACGTAATTGACAACCGCATCGCAAAAAAATGGCCGTCAAAAGGACGTTGAAATCTTATGCGAATCGCTTGATGGATTAAGATAATATAATCGAACAATACGGACAGCCAATTAATAAATATATTAGAACAATTACGTACGTTATTACTTGATTTTATTCCAGTCTGAAAAACTGCTGCGGAACATATCATATGCAATAAACAGGTCATAACATGGGACAAGTGTGTCTTTAGTCCATATTGGCACACTTGGTTCAAATTTGCCCTCGGGGCTAAAGCCCTTGGGCAAATATGTCACCAAGTGTGCCAATATGGACAAAAGGCACACTTGCCCCATGTAATAATCTCTACATATTCCTGCAGCATATGCTGAAATTTTGATTATTCTATATTGTTTATTCTGAAGTTATTAAAGCTAGAGAAAGAGGTCAGGTATTGCACTTTTGACAGAATTTTCAATGTCAATATGTTTCTGTAATAGACAAAAAACTATTAGGCTAACATTTAAGAAGAATCAAATCAATTTAATTAATTAATTTTAGATGAAACTTTCATTAATTGTTGATATTAGAGCAGCTAATTTATCGCCAACCACTGGGTAAAGAAAATAATTAATTGGTGTTTTTCATTGGGCTGTCTGCGTTTGATGGTTGTCCAGTTTTGGTGGTTTCAAACTAGTAAAGCACCAGTGAATTTTGCACGGGAAACTGAAATTTAAAAATGAAAAAGAAAATCACTGCTTCTCTATGCAGGAATTTACATCACTTTAAATTTCCAATAAATGCAGGTTCTTAAATATAGTATAGGGGTCCAAGGACAAATTCAAGAAGTCCAAGGACAAATTCAATCAATATTTTGCTATCGCGTTTTAAAAAAAAAAGTAGACCAATTTTCATACCTATGTATGCAATCATAGCACAATCTTTTAATAATCGTTAACAGTGATTAATCTAGAAATTCCTTACAATGCGTCTGATGACGCACATGTTTGAAAACAATGAGTCCTGTAGCAAAATCAATGAGTCAAATGCGTCTTAGCAGAAATTTTTTTAATGGCAGATCCTTGACATGATTTGCATGTTTTTATAACAAAGGATTAAGTAATTAAATAAGTGAATAAAAAAGTTATTTTTGGTACTAATATTAGATCTAATTGCAGGCAAAACCATTTTTATTGGTTGCTCAAAAATCTAATTTGCATAATTTATATTTTCTTACTACTTATGTCTAATACTGTGGATTATCCATTTTAATAGTTCGTAATTTGCACAAAATGTCCCTGTCACACTATATAAATACTGACGACTTTTATTGCTCCTTGTATGCCCCTGTGTAGAAAGCATACACAAACAGACCTTTTGATCATGAAAAAAAGTCATGCACAATCATTTTCCCTGATTGGTTAATCATCCTGTCAAATATTCTGATGACGTAATAGACATCTTTTTTTTTTACACTGCCTGAACTTGAGTGACCTTAGGGGAAATCAAAACACACCTGTCAGATTTTACTGTAACTTCAGTCCAAGCGAAACATCGTCGGACCGTCGGTCATGTCCGGTAATTTTTTGAAAGGTCCGACAAATTTAGAAAGTTCTCCGGACCTACTGTCCAGTAATTTTTTTTAGCAGTAGAACTATAAAAAAAGAAACTCTTTTCACGTTTCTAGGCGCTCTGTCTCCAGTTTGCTTAGAAAGCAAAAACAATGTCGCCCTTATTAGGATAAACACGTGCAATAATTTTCCAATTGTCAAAATCTTCCACGCTCCGCCTATATCGTAACGGTCTGTTAAACCAATTTTCATTGGTCGGTATAATTGGAAAACCAATGAAACGCGGCGATACAACTGAGCGGATGTTGGAAGTCAACAGGTGACATCTCCGGAGTGTTGATAATTGCCGATCAAATACATGTACATGTATCAACAAACAACAATATTAACAGATGTCAATTAAGACCAATAAGGGACATACATAGCGCATAAATTTGCTTAGTGCATAAATTTGTCGGTAAGTCTAGTAATCATGTTGATATACATGTATGTTTGCTTTACAAAAACTTGTCGCCAAAAACTTCAGTCAAACATTTTGATTTTTACAATTTTTTTTGTCAAATGCTTCAATGGCGAATGAAAATGATTGGTAAATAAACTTCTGTAAACACTCGTAGTGGTGAATATCCGATGATTATTCTTTATAAGAATTTCTGTAAGAACAGTTGTAAATAATTTAAAAGAAGTTAAAATTTATTTGTGATGATGATCGTGATGCTCGAATATTAAATGTAACTTAAAGTATTTATTAGAGGACAATATTATTTATAATTCAGTGGAAAAAAACAACATCCATATGAACCTTATTAAGTTCATATTAACTACGACTCTGAACTGTCAAGAAATACTTTTTTTGGGGAAATATTGAAATTGATGAATTATATGATTTACTAAAAAGTGTTTTTACTTTTTTTTATTTCAGCACAAAGTCACCTGGCTGCAGTGACTAAATCAAAACAAGCTACATGAAACCTATGATAATGATGATAGAGAAGAAAAAACATAAGACTGCCTGCAAGCATTCAGTTCATTAATGATTTTACAACATTTGTAATTTTGCTGTTTATTGTTACAAAATAATATTTAATAAACTTTTACGAGCATGTATTGTTTTAGTCAACCTAATGTTTGGTCAATCTTGTCCTGTAAAATACCAGGTTTCACAGGACCTATTGTCCTGTAAGATAATTTCAAGTTTCACTGGGACTGTAACTTACAGCATTTCTTAAAATAGCAACACTTTTTTTTTGAGTAGATTTATGATTTTTTGTTTGCTGTATTGGATTAAAATTACGTTAGTAAAAATGGGGTGGTAGAAATGCGTATCTGTGTGGGAAAGGGATTAGGTAAGTAGTTAACTTGGAAAAAATGCTATACGTACAATGTAGATGGATAAACGTTATTACAGGGGAATGGGTAACCTGTTGGTACCAGTTTTGTCTGGATGACTAAATAACATACAATAAAAGTCTGGCACAAATTTAAGATGCACCCTTGGCCCTTTGCTGACGATTTTCCTGTGCCATTCTTATTTTTTTAGCGCCAGTGGCGCAGGCAGATCTCTGCCTTGACTTCATTTTATATTTCACCATTGTATTATGCAAAATGGACGCTCTGATTGGCTTATGCCGATAATGGGCGGTTACTTGGGATTTAACGTTTTAAGCAAATAGGGGATGAGTCTTGCACCTGTAATCATCGGAAATTAGATTATTCAACTGAAGAAATTGAAAAATTATTCAACTGATGAAATTAAAGTAATCAAACGCTACATAAAAATCACTAATTTGACGTGATATTTTGGATTTTGCATGCGTCAAATTGAACGCACATATTTTGAAACTCTGCGTCTTTTTCGATTTTTATGCGTATTTTACGCAAGACACACATCTAGATTAATCACTGCGTTAAAAGTACTTAAGGAATCTATCATTTTTGATAAATGAAAATGTCAAACTTAAAAAATTACCTTAAAATTGTTAGGTTGGCATGTTTTGTGCCATGAAGGAAATTTCCAATATAAACATCTACACTTCTGGGATTTTTATCTTTAAATGGTCTTGCTGAGACTAGAAAGTTATGGTTTCAAGCCTTATTTTATTCTAATTTATTTTAGTTTGATTATGTTGGAAGCTAGAATTTGTATAAGCTTATTGAAACACTCTGGTACTAAGCAATGAGTGTACAGCTTCTTGGTCATGGAAACAATGGCATGAATATTTGTGGTCTAAGACTTTAGAAACTGAAAAAGACAGGACCACTCAATTTCGCTCATAATGATTTATTTACCATGTTAGGAATAATGCATAATATTTTATCTTGTTGATGAGGGTTAAGTCAAGTTTGAAGGAAAGTAAAGATAAAACTTCAAAATTGCAAGAAAAGCCAAAAAACAACAACAAAAAATAGCTTTCAAGATCTATAGAAAGTACATGTGTTTAGAAGTCTCTTATGTTATACACTTGTGATTTTTTAATTATTTTCTCCATGCCATCTGACATTTTAGATTGTCCCTGAAAGAAATAGTGTACAGGAAAAAGAATGGGTCGTTGGGGGTGGTCGAAAAAAAGATCCTTTGGCAGATCTCGCTTCTCCAGATACCAGTATGATCCAGAAGAAGATTCTTTACTTAATGACATACTTGCAGAACGGCTCATGATGGACTTGATAGGTAATATAACTTTACATACACTGCCAGTGTCACTGGGCTTTTCCAGTATCACGGTCAAGGTATTAAATTTGATTGTGTCAGGTTTTTCAGTACAGTATTTATTATGTACATGATACATGAAAGCATTGTCAGCAAACCAACCAAAGAGTCAGAGTGTCTTCAGCGTTTTTTTTCTCTACTTTGGGAATGGTGCCGGTACCAGACTGATTGGGACAAAATGCGTTATTTTTACCTAAATTGGGAATTTTTCTTTATGCATTCTTTCAGCTACAAATAAGATTAGTCATTATGAATAAAGATAGCTAACAGCTACCACTGTCCAGGTAGAACTATTGAGTGGTAATTTATATGAATATGTTGGATTTAAATGATTTCAGAGAAATCAGTTGGCCTTGTGGGAATTTGAACAGCCATTTTGGGAATTTAAACATTGGAAATTGGGAAATTTAATGTCTATTTTCTATTGGGAACAGTACCGTTTTAGGGTAGTAGTTATATAAAGAAAAAAATCACTGGTCTTTAAAAAATGTATTGCAATGATATAAAAATGATAGCCACAAGTGGTCAGGGATTAGTTGTAGTATATAGCAAAAATAGGGGGTATTCACAGTTCACTTTTCTCATGTATGTTCATGTGCTGGTAGGTGGTGTGTTCATGTGCTGGTAGGTGATGTGCTTATGTGCTGGTAGGTGATGTGTTCATGTGCTGGTAGGTGATGTGTTCATGTGCTGGTAGGTGAATGCATCCTTATTGTGAAATCTTTATTACTATTATACTTGACTCTTGTTGGAACTATAAGTGTTGTTAGCCTTACCAGTATAAGCACAGGTCAGCATTTACATCCGCACAGTCTGACCAGGCTCTCTTTACTGTTGGCTGATCCACTTAAAGTTTGAACTTGATAACCCTAATATTGATATTGGACGGTCCTTAAAATAGAAACAAGTATTAAAAGTCCATTAAAGTTATTCAGGGGGTGAAGGGTTAAAGATTAGAACATTACATTTACATTTTAGATAGACACAATTTATATCCCAGCCAGCCACATGGTAGTCAGTCAGTGATGATTGATGAAGATGATGATGATGATTTGATGGGGCATGATGATTTAGACGATGAAATCTGTTTTGGACATTTACGGGGAAATATTGTTGGCATTCAATATTATTCTGGAACTGTGAGTTCTTAACTTACTTTGCAAATTTTCGTTGCATATGTAAAACAGTATTTATGTTAACCAAAAAATTCAAAACCTGTACTATTTCATAAGCAAAGAAAAAGTCTGTTTATTTGACTATTTCAGAAGCCTTCACATTATTCTTTGTATCAGTAAGTTTCCAAGACAACTGTTAGAAAATTATGTGTAGTTTTCAGTAAAATAATATTTTTAACTAAGAAATGTTGTTAATCTAAAAAAAAAATTTACCTCTATAAAGTAGCATTACCTTTATGAATGAATGTTTACTTTTATAGTGAATTTATTATAAATTTACCTAATTTAAAATTTTACTTTATAAGTATTATTTTATCTAAATGATTCCCCCCTGAATAACATAATTTTACCTTATTTTACTTAGATGATATAATTTCATTGCCTGAATAATATTGATTTTACCTGAAATGTATAATATCTTGAAAATGGAATTTTATTCATATGATGTAATTTTACGTTACGTCACTCACATTTTGGTTACAGGTCAACATGAAAGAAATGGTTGCATTAGAGAGGGAGCCCGAGAATCGCTATGATATCAATGCCATCAAGGTGAAAAATGTTGGCAATGTTCAAGTTGGCCATATCAAAAGGGAGCTAGCCAGACCACTGGCTTACATTATGGACAAAGGATTGGCAAGGCTTGAAGGGTACTTTTTTTTTTTCAAAGATATAGTTGAATTACGGAGAACTTCTAATACACCATAAGAAGTATCTTGTTTTGATATTGACCCAAGGTTTTGTGTTAAAGATTCATCTTGCTGCTGTCTATTAGAAGTATTTAAATGACAAATAAAAAATGATAAATAAAAACAAAAAAACGCAATTTTTCATTTGAAAAGAAGGAAAAAACACCCTACCAACTATTTCTATTAACAATGGAAGTAGATTCAAACATTTCTTAAGCTGGGATGATTTTGCTTTGTACATATAATAACGACAGAGTTAACTGATTTTTCAAAAAGTTTTCTACATTTAAAAAAATGTTATATTCTTGTAAAGTTGATATACTTATTCTTACTTTAATAGGGTTGTTCCTTTTGGTGCCACCAATATGTACTCTATGCCTGTAGACATAAGCTTGTGGGGCAAACCTGAGAACCAGAAAGAGGCTGTGGACAAGTTAAAGAAGTCTGGTTTCTATCTGACTGGTGGGACACAGCCGGTAACCAGCCCAGGAAGTGGTATGTCATCATCATCACTGGGAGCTTCTGAATTCTCCTTGGCGGCAATTGAGCCTAGAAGAACATATCTTACTCCTGCAGAGGTCAATATTTTCTTCGTATTTATTAGCTCACCTGTCACAAAGTGACAGTATTAAGTGTGTTGTCAAATATATTTGTGTGATTAATTGGAAAAAAAAGTGCAGTTTTGCCTTAAATACTGTTTTTTAATTCATTTTAAACTTAATGAAACACCATATCCTGCAATTCATTTTGAAATACTGGACCAATACAGTTATGTCGGGCATTAATTGCAGACAGGAGAAAAATATTAGAAAATTACTGCATAAAAATCACTCTTATTCAATAATAAAATATCATTTGCCAGATGCCAATCATTGTGTTTCATTTTTTAGGGATTAACGCTTTCATTGAACAGAAGGGCATTTTAAAATGACTTGCCAATTATGTGAATACTCACCTGGCATTAAATGATTAAATAAAAATAAGCAAATTGTGTGTTGCCTGTCAAGCTGCAGACATGGCACTAACAAGATTTCAATAGAGCTTACAGTTTCACATGTACATATATACATCAATGTACAGTTTATGTTTACAAAATCAAAACAGGCCGAGTGTTCACAAAAATTTAAGGATCAGGATCAAATTAAAAACTAATATTCTTCATTGTTTATCCTCATAGATTATATATCTAATATTAATTTGATGAATTTAGGTTTGCGATGGCAAGTTTATGAAATTTTAGATAAATTTATTGTTATTTTTGTAAGATAAGGGAATTTTAGTAAATTTACAGTTGATCCAAATATTGATCCTGATCCTAAAATTGATTCTTATTTTGAAGTTAAAAGCTTGAACAGGACCTAAATGTGTTAGTCATAAATTCTATAAACTTATTTGTCAGACATAGAACAGAGCAAATGTCACAAAAACTTTTACTATTTATGCCAACAAATCTCAGTACATGTAATTCACTAAAAATGTATCAGTTATTTGGTATAAGATTTGAGTAGGAACATTGGATTTACATCTTTTGTCCCTGATTTGAACAACAAATTATAGATTTTAAGTCATTTTGATCAAAGTATATTGCCCTTAATTTTTATACCTAGGGTATCAAAACTTTGATAACAAGCTTGTTATTCATATTATATTACTTGCATTAAAATTGCTTATTCATAAATAAGCATTGTATATATCAGTGTATGAAGTTCAGTCAAAGAAAGATATTTTATTTAAAACATTTCTTTTTTTCTTTTATGAAATTTTTCCCAATCCGTAATTGCATGTCCGAATAAGTTACATCCGAAATCAGATCTATTTTCGACAACACATGAATGTATTTTAGTACACATTATCAGTGTAAATGACAACTATCAACAATTGATTTTACGATTTATAGCAAACAAATCATGTGTTTTAAAGTTTAAACCCGTGAATAGTGTCCAGTTTTAGCAAGTATTTTCATTGCAATATTGCAGTAGGCTGGAAAAATCGGCAATGGAGTTGGACTTCCGGTTTCACTTTATGCAAGTTTAATTAAGATTTATTTGCTAATAAAAGTCTGTTTTCAGATTTATTCCAACCATTTATTGTGTTTCTACTGAAAAATTAATAATTATCACGGAGCATCAGTATTTGACAGTCAAATTATGTTCTCAGTTTTTGGTATTAATTAATTGAAAATTTTACAAATATCAGCCGGCCAAAAAGTGTTTTTAAACGGTCATTTCGGCCGGCGGCCGGCTCTTATTGAGAACCCTGTATGTGTATAGTAAAAACTTAAAAAATCTTCTTTTAAAAAAACCCAATGAATGAGCTAGAGCTTAGATGTTTAGCATGAAACATCTTCTTATGGGTGTCTACCAAGTTTGTTCAAATAAAAGCCCTTGGGTTAAAATTAACTCTGCTGGTGGAGAGGGGGGGGGGGGGGGAGAAGGTCATTGTTTTTCCTTATATGTGTATAGCAAAAACTTAACATCATGAAACATCTTCTAATGGGTGTCTTAATTCCAAGTTTGTTCAAATAAAAGCCCTGGGGGTTTAAACTGGCCCCGCTTCGGGGGCCTATATACAGGTGAGCGACCTCAGGGCCATCATGGCCCTCTTGTTCACTTTCATGTGAGAAAGCGTCTGTGGTCGAGTGTTTAAGATTGCCGACTTTGAACCACTTGCCCTTCTCAGCTAAGCATTCTTATTGCTTCAAGAACTTTGACTTTTTCACTTTCATGTGAGAAAGCTAACGCTCTTGCTTTTAAAAGGGTGTTGGCTCTTTTCAGGTGCCTGCTGTTTGCTAAAATAATGCTTAGAGGGGCACCTGATGTTTTCCTTCACCAGTAAAGCTGGAAAGTTTTCAGTATCGGTACTACTTTAAATCTAACGAAATAAAGAAATTAATTTATTTGGATACAATTTTGTAATTTAAAAGGTGTTTTAGTCATGTAGGCAGTTTGCCTTAATATTGATGGTAATTTCGTACTTTATTTTTTCATTTTTTTATTATAGGTGAAAAATGAGCTGGATAAACTGTTTGAAAACATTGAGGAGGGAGACAAAACAAGTCTGGCTGATCCTGCCCAGGTATTTGTATATTCTAAATATTTTAATGTACATTGCCCGCTTAATTTTTGGGTAATGAGAATGTAGTAATACCCTGTGAGTGGAGTAGGAGATTAATGGAGGAATGAAATATACATAATGTATAATTAGAGGTATGTATGTACAGTAAAACTTGTCATATGTGACTTTCCATTGGACCATATCAAAAAGGTCACATATGACAGGGAGTTTTAATCCAGGTTCCCAAAAAAAATCATCAGTTGTTTCAAAATGCTATTTTTACTTGTTTGTCTTTTCTTTGATTGTGTTTTCATTGTGTTACATATATGTAATATTTTAATATGGTTTGTTGAAGATATAAGATAATTATGCCCCCACTTCAAAGAAGAGGGGGTATATTGCTTTGCATTTGTCGGTCCGTCGGTCCATAGACCAAATGGTTTCCGAGTGATAACTAATGAACCCTTAGGCCTAGGAACTTCAAACTTGGTATGGTGATTGGTCATGACCAGTAGATGACCCCTATTGATTTTGGGGTCAAAGGTCAAGGTCACATTGACCTTTTAAGTAAAAACGGTTTCCGATCAATAACCAAAGAACGCTTAGGCCTAGGAACTTCAAACTTGGTATGGTGATTGGTCATGACCAGCAGATGACCCCTATTGATTTTAGGGTCAAGGGGTCAAAGGTCAAGGTCACATTGACCTTGTAGGTAAAAACGGTTTCCAATCAATAACTAAAGAACGCTTAGGCCTAGGAACTTCAAACTTGGTATGGTGATTGGTCATTGGAGCATATAGTCGTCGGGTTGTCCGTCGTCCGTCCTTCCGTCCGTCCGTACGTACGTCCCGAATTCGTGTCCGGCCCATAACTTTGTTATTTGAAGTCGGATTTTAAAACTATTTCACAGAAATGATCACCATATTGAGACGACGTGTCGCGCGCAACATTTGGGTCGCTACCTTGAAGGTCAAGGTCACAGCATGACCTTGCAGCAAAATCGTGTCCGGCCCATAACTTCGTTATTTGAAGTTGGATTTTACAACTATTTCACAGAAATGATCACCATATTGAGACGACGTGTCGCGCGCAACATTTGGGTGGCTACCTTGAAGGTCAAGGTCACAGCATGACCTTGCAGCAAAATCGTGTCCGGCCCATAACTTCGTTATTTGAAGTTGGATTTTACAACTATTTCACAGAAATGATCACCATATTGAGACAATGTGTCATGCACAACATTTGGGTTGTTTTTACACTTTGAACTTTGTCTGTGACATAAGTCTGACACTACAAGAGGTATACCTTCCTGTGTCCAAAACCTATTCGGGGAGCATCATCCGGTTCAGCCGGCTCTTGTTTTGATATTGAATTTTCATAAGCTTCTAACTTACTGTCAATTCAAAGCATTTTACAAGTTTGGCGAGTTCAGCATAAAAGTGGTTATTGTTGGATCTTTTTACAGGCTATAGCCACACCCTTGTATCCCCACCAGAAGCAGGCATTAAACTGGATGGTAAAGAGAGAGAATAACGCCACCTTGCCGCCATTCTGGCAAGAGAAAAATGGGAAATACTTCAATACTGTGCTTAATTTTACCAGCAGCATAAGGCCGGATAGTGTAAGAGGAGGTAGGTATAGTATGCTAGTAGTGCACATGCAATCTTAAAAGCATATTATGCCTCAGAAGTGAATAAGCTTTTCTTTCTTTAGAAATGGCAAATATGAGTTTTATAATGTTTCAATAATGGTTTAAGAGCATCTTATATGCTTTTTCACCTAAAGAAAGAAGTGCTGAATATAACATAATTTGTCATTAAAGTGACAAAATGTATTTTGACTTCCATATGAAATACTAAATCAATAAAACTATTATTTGCTAAAAAGCAGCAGAAGCAAAAGATAGTTTAGGTAATTGGCCAGTTAGTAATTTTTTGGAAACAACAGGACACCAAAAATGTTTTGAGAAATTAAGTTTGACATAAAAGCATTTTTGAGACATAATGGGCCTTTAATCATTTCATTGTTTATATATAGGTGAAATGTAGCTGTTAAAAACCTGAGTCAATTTGAGTTGTTTGTGAAACATTTTCTTGTGCCGATGACAATATTTTTTGTTCTGGTCAACTTTTACCTTCCTTGAATATATTAAAAGAACTTTACTATAGTTCTACTTTAAGAGTATGTCTTTCAAATAACATAAGTACTTTAATTATGGCGGCAATTGTTTGCCTATGATATCTATCTTTCAAGTTTTTAGCTCACCTGACCGCGAAGTGGTCAAGGTGAGGTATAGAGATGGGGCTATGTCCGGCGTCGTTCGTCGTCAACAATTGGGTTGTTAGCAGTCACAGTTTTGATTGGATCATTGTCAAACTTTGTCAGAATGTTTGTCTCAATGAAATACAGATCGAGTTCGAAGATGGGTCATCTCCGGTCAAAAACTAGGTCACAGGAGCTAAAAATAGAAAAAGCTTGTTAACTCTCTAGTGGCTGCAGTTTTGATCCAAATATTCTGAAAATTTGTCAGGAAGGTTGTTTTGATGATTTCTAGGTCAAGTTCGAAGATGGGTCATCTGCGGTCAAAAACTAGGTCACAGGAGCTAAAAATAGAAAAAGCTTGTTAACACTCTACTGGCTGCAGTTTTGAACCAAATATTCAGGAAATTTGTCAGAAAGGTTGTTTTGATGATTTCTAGGTCAAGTTTGAATATGGGTCGTCTCCAGTCAAAAATTTGGTCGCATTGCCCAAATATGGAAAACCTTTTTAACACACGAGAGGTCACTTTTTTGACTCAATTTTCATCAAACTTGGCCAGGATGCTTGTCTAAGACATTGCTTGGATGCGGTTGATGGGTCAGGGGAGCGATCCAGGGCCATCATGGCCCTCTTGTTAGCTCACCTGTCACAAAGTGACAGGGTGAGCTTTTGTGATCGCTGTCCGTCCGGCGTCCGTCCGTAAACTTTTACTTTAAATGACATCTCCTCATAAACCACTAAGCCAATTTCATCCAAACTTCACAGGAATGTTCCTTTGGTGGTCACCTTTAAAAATTGTTCAAAGAATTTTATTCCATGCAGAACTCTGGTTGCCATGGCAACCGAAAGAAAAAACTCTAAATATCTTCTTTTAAAAAACCATAAGAGCTAGAGCTTAGATATTTGGCATGAAACATCTTCTAGTGAGTGTTTACCAAGTTTGTTCAAATAAAAGCCCTGGGGTCAAAATTGGCCCCGCCCCGGGGGGTCATTGATTTTCCCTATATGCATATAGTAAACACTTAAAAAATCTTCTTTTAAAGAACCATGAGAGCTAGAGCTTAGATATTTGGCAAGAAACATGTTCTAATAAGTGTCTACCAAGTTTGTTCAAATAAAAGCCCTGGGGTCAAAATTGGCCCCGCCCCAGGGGGTCATTGATTTTCCCTATATGCATCTAGTAAAAACTTAAAAAATCTTCTTTTAAAGAACCCAAAGAGCTAAAGCTAAGATATTTAGCATGAAACATGTTCTAATAGGTGTCTACCAAGTTTGTTCAAATAAAAGCCCTGGGGTCAAAATTGGCACCGCCCCGGGGTCATTGATTTTCCTTATATGTGTATAGCAAAAACTTAAAAAATCTTCTTTGAAAAAACCCAAATAGCTAGAGTTAAGATATTAAGCATGAAACATCTTTTAGTGAGTGTCTACAAAGTTTGTTCAAATAAAAGACCTGGGGTCAAAATTTTTTTCCCTATATGCATATAGTAAACACTTAAAAAATCTTCTTTTAAAGAACCATGAGAGCTAGAGCTTAGATATTTGGCAAGAAACATGTTCTAATAAGTGTCTACCAAGTTTGTTCAAATAAAAGCCCTGGGGTCAAAATTGGCCCCGCCCCAGGGGGTCATTGATTTTCCCTATATGCATCTAGTAAAAACTTAAAAAATCTTCTTTTAAAGAACCAAAAGAGCTAAAGCTAAGATATTTAGCATGAAACATGTTCTAATAGGTGTCTACCAAGTTTGTTCAAATAAAAGCCCTGGGGTCAAAATTGGCACCGCCCCGGGGTCATTGATTTTCCTTATATGTGTATAGCAAAAACTTAAAAAATCTTCTTTGAAAAAACCCAAATAGCTAGAGTTAAGATATTAAGCATGAAACATCTTTTAGTGAGTGTCTACAAAGTTTGTTCAAATAAAAGACCTGGGGTCAAAATTGGCCCCGCCCCGGGGGTCATTGATTTTCTTTATATGTGTATAGCAAAAACTTAAAATCTTCTTTGAAAAAAACCCAAATAGCTAGAGTTTAGATATTAAGCATGAAACATCTTCTAGTAAGTGTCTACAAAGTTTGTTCAAATAAAAGCCCTGGGGTCAAAACTGGCCCGGCCCCAGGGGTGTCATTGTTTTTAACTATATGTGTATAGTAAAAACTTTAAAAAAATCTTCTTTTAAAAAGCCCAATGAGCTAGAGCTTAGATGTTTAGCATGAAACATCTTCTTATGGGTGTCTACCAAGTTTGTGCAAATAAAAGCCCTTGGGTTAAATTGGCCCTGGGGGGGTGGGGGGGGCCTATATACAGGTGAGCGACCTCAGGGCCATGATGGCCCTCTTGTTTTTATAGGAATTATAGTACAATAGAAACATGGTTGATTAAAATTCAATGAAAGTCAACAAGTTCTTGCCTGATAAATTTTGTAAATTATTCATAATACAGGTATTCTAGCAGATGACATGGGACTCGGTAAAACTCTAGAGATGATTACATTAATTATAACAAACTTTGTAGACAACAAACCATTGGCCACACCTGTTGATGGTCTTGTGAGACAATCCAAATCTGAGAAAATGGCAGGCAAAAAGTCAAAGGTTCGCATAGATTTTTTTCTACCCTTTAATGATTTAACTGAAGTTACTTGATTTTAATTTACTCATAGTTTTTTTTAATAGCTTGTTTATTTCAAAGAAAATGATGAGTTATTCTGATTGCTGTATTGTCTTTGTCAGTGTTGCTGTGCAAAAATATTTATGTAGCCTAATCATTCAAACATTTTAATAGGTATCAACAAGAAACTTGGAATACTTGATTATCCTGACAAGGTGCAGTTGTTAGACAAGGGCATACTTCTAAAAGTTATATTTTTTTAGTTAAGTTGGTTTTTATCATAGAATGTTCATGCCTTTTAAGTTGAATGATTTCAAAACTATGAAAAATATCAACACAAAACTTGGCACACTTGATTATAATGGCAATAGGCAGTATATTGCAAAGGCCATACTTATTTGATATTTGATAGTCTTTGCCATTAACAGACGAGTGTTAACACCTCATCTTGTTAGATCAGTGAGTCAAAGGTCATGTCATCTTCACATCTCTACTTTGCCTAAATGCAGTCTTAATATTTGGTAGCATGGTTTGGAAAGTGATTAATGCATGTTTAGTAGCCAATAGGAACACAAATATTCCAAAAACCTCTCTTATATGATTTTGAATTAACACAAAATAACCTTTCATTATTATAGATGCTTCCTACTAGTAGCAGTCTTCATTCTTCTATGAAGAAAACACAAATAAAGCTGGAGAAAAAGAAGTCGCTATCT